>NW_027194216.1:0-257791 GCF_032444005.1 Ranitomeya imitator
GTGTGATAAGTTTTCAGGTATCTCCTATACTAATAGAGCCACATGCTCACCGGTTTGCCACATGATGTAGGCCTATGGACTGAACAAGAAACCACCAAAAATTTTAACCAGTCATCGTTCTCACAACACTGAGGACCAGTCATTCGAAATGACTTCTCCATGCATTTTATGCATTGGTAAAAGCACTATGATGAAAAGTGTGATATGTTTTCAGGTATCTCCTATACTAATAGAGCCACATGCTCACCGGTTTGCCACATGATGTAGGCCTATGGACTGAACAAGAAACCACCAAAAATTTTAACCAGTCATCGTTCTCACAACACTGAGGACCAGTCATTCGAAATGACTTCTCCATGCATTTTATGCATTGGTAAAAGCACTATGATGAAAAGTGTGATATGTTTTCAGGTATCTCCTATACTAATAGAGCCACATGCTCACCGGTTTGCCACATGATGTAGGCCTATGGACTGAACAAGAAACCCACCAAAAATTTTAACCAGTCATCGTTCTCACAACACTGAGGACCAGTCATTCGAAATGACTTCTTCATGCATTTTATGCATTGGTAAAAGCACTATGATGAAAAGTGTGATATGTTTTCAGGTATCTCCTATACTAATAGAGCCACATGCTCACCGGTTTGCCACATGATGTAGGCCTATGGACTGAACAAGAAACCACCAAAAATTTTAACCAGTCATCGTTCTCACAACACTGAGGACCAGTCATTCGAAATGACTTCTCCATGCATTTTATGCATTGGTAAAAGCACTATGATGAAAAGTGTGATATGTTTTCAGGTATCTCCTATACTAATAGAGCCACATGCTCACCGGTTTGCCACATGATGTAGGCCTATGGACTGAACAAGAAACCACCAAAAATTTTAACCAGTCATCGTTCTCACAACACTGAGGACCAGTCATTCGAAATGACTTCTCCATGCATTTTATGCATTGGTAAAAGCACTATGATGAAAAGTGTGATATGTTTTCAGGTATCTCCTATACTAATAGAGCCACATGCTCACCGGTTTGCCACATGATGTAGGCCTATGGACTGAACAAGAAACCACCAAAAATTTTAACCAGTCATCGTTCTCACAACACTGAGGACCAGTCATTCGAAATGACTTCTCCATGCATTTTATGCATTGGTAAAAGCACTATGATGAAAAGTGTGATATGTTTTCAGGTATCTCCTATACTAATAGAGCCACATGCTCACCGGTTTGCCACATGATGTAGGCCTATGGACTGAAACAAGAAACCACCAAAAATTTTAACCAGTCATCGTTCTCACAACACTGAGGACCAGTCATTCGAAATGACTTCTCCATGCATTTTATGCATTGGTAAAAGCACTATGATGAAAAGTGTGATATGTTTTCAGGTATCTCCTATACTAATAGAGCCACATGCTCACCGGTTTGCCACATGATGTAGGCCTATGGACTGAACAAGAAACCACCAAAAATTTTAACCAGTCATCGTTCTCACAACACTGAGGACCAGTCATTCGAAATGACTTCTCCATGCATTTTATGCATTGGTAAAAGCACTATGATGAAAAGTGTGATATGTTTTCAGGTATCTCCTATACTAATAGAGCCACATGCTCACCGGTTTGCCACATGATGTAGGCCTATGGACTGAACAAGAAACCACCAAAAATTTTAACCAGTCATCGTTCTCACAACACTGAGGACCAGTCATTCGAAATGACTTCTCCATGCATTTTATGTATTGGTAAAAGCACTATGATGAAAAGTGTGATATGTTTTCAGGTATCTCCTATACTAATAGAGCCACATGCTCACCGGTTTGCCACATGATGTAGGCCTATGGACTGAACAAGAAACCACCAAAAATTTTAACCAGTCATCTTTCTCACAACACTGAGGACCAGTCATTCGAAATGACTTCTCCATGCATTTTATGCATTGGTAAAAGCACTATGATGAAAAGTGTGATATGTTTTCAGGTATCTCCTATACTAATAGAGCCACATGCTCACCGGTTTGCCACATGATGTAGGCCTATGGACTGAACAAGAAACCACCAAAAATTTTAACCAGTCATCGTTCTCACAACACTGAGGACCAGTCATTCGAAATGACTTCTCCATGCATTTTATGCATTGGTAAAAGCACTATGATGAAAAGTGTGATATGTTTTCAGGTATCTCCTATACTAATAGAGCCACATGCTCACCGGTTTGCCACATGATGTAGGCCTATGGACTGAACAAGAAACCACCAAAAATTTTAACCAGTCATCGTTCTCACAACACTGAGGACCAGTCATTCGAAATGACTTCTCCATGCATTTTATGCATTGGTAAAAGCACTATGATGAAAAGTGTGATAAGTTTTCAGGTATCTCCTATACTAATAGAGCCACATGCTCACCGGTTTGCCACATGATGTAGGCCTATGGACTGAACAAGAAACCACCAAAAATTTTAACCAGTCATCGTTCTCACAACACTGAGGACCAGTCATTCGAAATGACTTCTCCATGCATTTTATGCATTGGTAAAAGCACTATGATGAAAAGTGTGATATGTTTTCAGGTATCTCCTATACTAATAGAGCCACATGCTCACCGGTTTGCCACATGATGTAGGCCTATGGACTGAACAAGAAACCACCAAAAATTTTAACCAGTCATCGTTCTCACAACACTGAGGACCAGTCATTCGAAATGACTTCTCCATGCATTTTATGCATTGGTAAAAGCACTATGATGAAAAGTGTGATATGTTTTCAGGTATCTCCTATACTAATAGAGCCACATGCTCACCGGTTTGCCACATGATGTAGGCCTATGGACTGAACAAGAAACCACCAAAAATTTTAACCAGTCATCGTTCTCACAACACTGAGGACCAGTCATTCGAAATGACTTCTTAATGCATTTTATGCATTGGTAAAAGCACTATGATGAAAAGTGTGATATGTTTTCAGGTATCTCCTATACTAATAGAGCCACATGCTCACCGGTTTGCCACATGATGTAGGTCTATGGACTGAACAAGAAACCACCAAAAATTTTAACCAGTCATCGTTCTCACAACACTGAGGACCAGTCATTCGAAATGACTTCTCCATGCATTTTATGCATTGGTAAAAGCACTATGATGAAAAGTGTGATATGTTTTCAGGTATCTCCTATACTAATAGAGCCACATGCTCACCGGTTTGCCACATGATGTAGGCCTATGGACTGAACAAGAAACCACCAAAAATTTTAACCAGTCATCGTTCTCACAACACTGAGGACCAGTCATTCGAAATGACTTCTCCATGCATTTTATGCATTGGTAAAAGCACTATGATGAAAAGTGTGATATGTTTTCAGGTATCTCCTATACTAATAGAGCCACATGCTCACCGGTTTGCCACATGATGTAGGCCTATGGACTGAACAAGAAACCACCAAAAATTTTAACCAGTCATCGTTCTCACAACACTGAGGACCAGTCATTCGAAATGACTTCTCCATGCATTTTATGCATTGGTAAAAGCACTATGATGAAAAGTGTGATAAGTTTTCAGGTATCTCCTATACTAATAGAGCAACATGCTCACCGGTTTGCCACATGATGTAGGCCTATGGACTGAACAAGAAACCACCAAAAATTTTAACCAGTCATCGTTCTCACAACACTGAGGACCAGTCATTCGAAATGACTTCTCCATGCATTTTATGCATTGGTAAAAGCACTATGATGAAAAGTGTGATATGTTTTCAGGTATCCCCTATACTAATAGAGCCACATGCTCACCGGTTTGCCACATGATGTAGGCCTATGGACTGAACAAGAAACCACCAAAAATTTTAACCAGTCATCGTTCTCACAACACTGAGGACCAGTCATTCGAAATGACTTCTCCATGCATTTTATGCATTGGTAAAAGCACTATGATGAAAAGTGTGATATGTTTTCAGGTATCTCCTATACTAATAGAGCCACATGCTCACCGGTTTGCCACATGATGTAGGCCTATGGACTGAACAAGAAACCACCAAAAATTTTAACCAGTCATCGTTCTCACAACACTGAGGACCAGTCATTCGAAATGACTTCTCCATGCATTTTATGCATTGGTAAAAGCACTATGATGAAAAGTGTGATATGTTTTCAGGTATCTCCTATACTAATAGAGCCACATGCTCACCGGTTTGCCACATGATGTAGGCCTATGGGCTGAAAAAGAAACCACCAAAAATTTTAACCAGTCATAGTTCTCACAACACTGAGGACCAGTCATTCGAAATGACTTCTCCATGCATTTTATGCATTGGTAAAAGCACTATGATGAAAAGTGTGATATGTTTTCAGGTATCTCCTATACTAATAGAGCCACATGCTCACCGGTTTGCCACATGATGTAGGCCTATGGACTGAACAAGAAACCACCAAAAATTTTAACCAGTCATCGTTCTCACAACACTGAGGACCAGTCATTCGAAATGACTTCTCCATGCATTTTATGCATTGGTAAAAGCACTATGATGAAAAGTGTGATATGTTTTCAGGTATCTCCTATACTAATAGAGCCACATGCTCACCGGTTTGCCACATGATGTAGGCCTATGGACTGAACAAGAAACCACCAAAAATTTTAACCAGTCATCGTTCTCACAACACTGAGGACCAGTCATTCGAAATGACTTCTCCATGCATTTTATGCATTGGTAAAAGCACTATGATGAAAAGTGTGATATGTTTTCAGGTATCTCCTATACTAATAGAGCCACATGCTCACCGGTTTGCCACATGATGTAGGCCTATGGACTGAACAAGAAACCACCAAAAATTTTAACCAGTCATCGTTCTCACAACACTGAGGACCAGTCATTCGAAATGACTTCTCCATGCATTTTATGCATTGGTAAAAGCACTATGATGAAAAGTGTGATAAGTTTTCAGGTATCTCCTATACTAATAGAGCAACATGCTCACCGGTTTGCCACATGATGTAGGCCTATGGACTGAACAAGAAACCACCAAAAATTTTAACCAGTCATCGTTCTCACAACACTGAGGACCAGTCATTCGAAATGACTTCTCCATGCATTTTATGCATTGGTAAAAGCACTATGATGAAAAGTGTGATATGTTTTCAGGTATCCCCTATACTAATAGAGCCACATGCTCACCGGTTTGCCACATGATGTAGGCCTATGGACTGAACAAGAAACCACCAAAAATTTTAACCAGTCATCGTTCTCACAACACTGAGGACCAGTCATTCGAAATGACTTCTCCATGCATTTTATGCATTGGTAAAAGCACTATGATGAAAAGTGTGATATGTTTTCAGGTATCTCCTATACTAATAGAGCCACATGCTCACCGGTTTGCCACATGATGTAGGCCTATGGACTGAACAAGAAACCACCAAAAATTTTAACCAGTCATCGTTCTCACAACACTGAGGACCAGTCATTCGAAATGACTTCTCCATGCATTTTATGCATTGGTAAAAGCACTATGATGAAAAGTGTGATATGTTTTCAGGTATCTCCTATACTAATAGAGCCACATGCTCACCGGTTTGCCACATGATGTAGGCCTATGGGCTGAAAAAGAAACCACCAAAAATTTTAACCAGTCATAGTTCTCACAACACTGAGGACCAGTCATTCGAAATGACTTCTCCATGCATTTTATGCATTGGTAAAAGCACTATGATGAAAAGTGTGATATGTTTTCAGGTATCTCCTATACTAATAGAGCCACATGCTCACCGGTTTGCCACATGATGTAGGCCTATGGACTGAACAAGAAACCACCAAAAATTTTAACCAGTCATCGTTCTCACAACACTGAGGACCAGTCATTCGAAATGACTTCTCCATGCATTTTATGCATTGGTAAAAGCACTATGATGAAAAGTGTGATATGTTTTCAGGTATCTCCTATACTAATAGAGCCACATGCTCACCGGTTTGCCACATGATGTAGGCCTATGGACTGAACAAGAAACCACCAAAAATTTTAACCAGTCATCGTTCTCACAACACTGAGGACCAGTCATTCGAAATGACTTCTCCATGCATTTTATGCATTGGTAAAAGCACTATGATGAAAAGTGTGATATGTTTTCAGGTATCTCCTATACTAATAGAGCCACATGCTCACCGGTTTGCCACATGATGTAGGCCTATGGACTGAACAAGAAACCACCAAAAATTTTAACCAGTCATCGTTCTCACAACACTGAGGACCAGTCATTCGAAATGACTTCTCCATGCATTTTATGCATTGGTAAAAGCACTATGATGAAAAGTGTGATATGTTTTCAGGTATCTCCTATACTAATAGAGCCACATGCTCACCGGTTTGCCACATGATGTAGGCCTATGGACTGAACAAGAAACCACCAAAAATTTTAACCAGTCATCGTTCTCACAACACTGAGGACCAGTCATTCGAAATGACTTCTCCATGCATTTTATGCATTGGTAAAAGCACTATGATGAAAAGTGTGATATGTTTTCAGGTATCTCCTATACTAATAGAGCCACATGCTCACCGGTTTGCCACATGATGTAGGCCTATGGACTGAACAAGAAACCACCAAAAATTTTAACCAGTCATCGTTCTCACAACACTGAGGACCAGTCATTCGAAATGACTTCTCCATGCATTTTATGCATTGGTAAAAGCACTATGATGAAAAGTGTGATATGTTTTCAGGTATCTCCTATACTAATAGAGCCACATGCTCACCGGTTTGCCACATGATGTAGGCCTATGGACTGAACAAGAAACCACCAAAAATTTTAACCAGTCATCGTTCTCACAACAGATGGAACAGGATCCTTGATGCAAACAACTGGCTAAGACGATGGTGCAGACAACAAGGATTTGGATTCCTGGACCAAGGTGTGAATTACTGGTATGATGGACTCCTCGCCAGAGACGGACTACACCTCAACAAACCTGGGAAACACACATTCGCCAGAAGACTCGCTACACTCATCAGGAGGGCGTTAAACTAGAAGAAGAGGGGACGGGAAGAAAAACATTAGACTCGAACAAAGACGACCCAGGAAAACATACTCAGAAGGGAGGTAAGAACATTTCTAAAACAATCCACAGTGAGGAGATTGGAACAAAACAAAATCCTCTAAACTGCATGCTCGCAAACGCCAGAAGCCTGACAAACAAGATGGAAGAACTAGAAGCAGAAATATCTACAGGTAACTTTGACATAGTGGGAATAACCGAGACATGGTTAGATGAAAGCTATGACTGGGCAGTTAACTTACAGGGTTACAGTCTGTTTAGAAAGGATCGTAAAAATCGGAGAGGAGGAGGGGTTTGTCTCTATGTAAAGTCTTGTCTAAAGTCCACTTTAAGGGAGGATATTAGCGAAGGGAATGAGGATGTCGAGTCCATATGGGTCGAAATTCATGGAGGGAAAAATGGTAACAAAATTCTCATTGGGGTCTGTTACAAACCCCCAAATATAATAGAAACCATGGAAAGTCTACTTCTAAAGCAGATAGATGAAGCTGCAACCCATAATGAGGTCCTGGTTATGGGGGACTTTAACTACCCGGATATTAACTGGGAAACAGAAACCTGTGAAACCCATAAAGGCAACAGGTTTCTGCTAATAACCAATAAAAATTATCTTTCACAATTGGTGCAGAATCCAACCAGAGGAGCAGCACTTTTAGACCTAATACTATCTAATAGACCTGACAGAATAACAAATCTGCAGGTGGTTGGGCATTTAGGAAATAGCGACCACAATATTGTGCAGTTTCACCTGTCTTTCACTAGGGGGACTTGTCGGGGAGTCACAAAAACATTGAACTTTAGGAAGGCAAAGTTTGAACAGCTTAGAGATGCCCTTAATCTGGTAGACTGGGACAATATCCTCAGAAATGAGAATACAGATAATAAATGGGAAATGTTTAAGAACATCCTAAATAGGCAGTGTAAGCGGTTTATACCTTGTGGGAATAAAAGGACTAGAAATAGGAAAAACCCAATGTGGCTAAACAAAGAAGTAAGACAGGCAATTAACAGTAAAAAGAAAGCATTTGCACTACTAAAGCAGGATGGCACCATTGAAGCTCTAAAAAACTATAGGGAGAAAAATACTTTATCTAAAAAACTAATTAAAGCTGCCAAAAAGGAAACAGAGAAGCACATTGCTAAGGAGAGTAAAACTAATCCCAAACTGTTCTTCAACTATATCAATAGTAAAAGAATAAAAACTGAAAATGTAGGCCCCTTAAAAAATAGTGAGGAAAGAATGGTTGTAGATGACGAGGAAAAAGCTAACATATTAAACACCTTCTTCTCCACGGTATTCACAGTGGAAAATGAAATGCTAGGTGAAATCCCAAGAAACAATGAAAACCCTATATTAAGGGTCACCAATCTAACCCAAGAAGAGGTGCGAAACCGGCTAAATAAGATTAAAATAGATAAATCTCCGGGTCCGGATGGCATACACCCACGAGTACTAAGAGAACTAAGTAATGTAATAGATAAACCATTATTTCTTATTTTTAGTGACTCTATAGCGACAGGGTCTGTTCCGCAGGACTGGCGCATAGCAAATGTGGTGCCAATATTCAAAAAGGGCTCTAAAAGTGAACCTGGAAATTATAGGCCAGTAAGTCTAACCTCTATTGTTGGTAAAATATTTGAAGGGTTTCTGAGGGATGTTATTCTGGATTATCTCAATGAGAATAACTGTTTAACTCCATATCAGCATGGGTTTATGAGAAATCGCTCCTGTCAAACCAATCTAATCAGTTTTTATGAAGAGGTAAGCTATAGACAGGACCACGGTGAGTCATTGGACGTGGTATATCTCGATTTTTCCAAAGCGTTTGATACCGTGCCGCACAAGAGGTTGGTACACAAAATGAGAATGCTTGGTCTGGGGGAAAATGTGTGTAAATGGGTTAGTAACTGGCTTAGTGATAGAAAGCAGAGGGTGGTTATAAATGGTATAGTCTCTAACTGGGTCGCTGTGACCAGTGGGGTACCGCAGGGGTCAGTATTGGGACCTGTTCTCTTCAACATATTCATTAATGATCTGGTAGAAGGTTTACACAGTAAAATATCGATATTTGCAGATGATACAAAACTATGTAAAGCAGTTAATACAAGAGAAGATAGTATTCTGCTACAGATGGATCTGGATAAGTTGGAAACTTGGGCTGAAAGGTGGCAGATGAGGTTTAACAATGATAAATGTAAGGTTATACACATGGGAAGAGGGAATCAATATCACCATTACACACTGAACGGGAAACCACTGGGTAAATCTGACAGGGAGAAGGACTTGGGGATCCTAGTTAATGATAAACTTACCTGGAGCAGCCAGTGCCAGGCAGCAGCTGCCAAGGCAAACAGGATCATGGGGTGCATTAAAAGAGGTCTGGATACACATGATGAGAGCATTATACTGCCTCTGTACAAATCCCTAGTTAGACCGCACATGGAGTACTGTGTCCAGTTTTGGGCACCGGTGCTCAGGAAGGATATAATGGAACTAGAGAGAGTACAAAGGAGGGCAACAAAATTAATAAAGGGGATGGGAGAACTACAATACCCAGATAGATTAGCGAAATTAGGATTATTTAGTCTAGAAAAAAGACGACTGAGGGGCGATCTAATAACCATGTATAAGTATATAAGGGGACAATACAAATATCTCGCTGAGGATCTGTTTAAACCAAGGAAGGTGACGGGCACAAGGGGGCATTCTTTGCGTCTGGAGGAGAGAAGGTTTTTCCACCAACATAGAAGAGGATTCTTTACTGTTAGGGCAGTGAGAATCTGGAATTGCTTGCCTGAGGAGGTGGTGATGGCGAACTCAGTCGAGGGGTTCAAGAGAGGCCTGGATGTCTTCCTGGAGCAGAACAATATTGTATCATACAATTATTAGGTTCTGTAGAAGGACGTAGATCTGGGTATTTATTATGATGGAATATAGGCTGAACTGGATGGACAAATGTCTTTTTTCGGCCTTACTAACTATGTTACTATGTTACTATGTATAGAGTGTAGGGTATAGAGTGTAGGGTATACAGTGTAGGGTATAAAGTGTAGAGTGTAGGGCATAGAGTGTAGGGTATAGAGTGTAGGGTATAGAGTGTAGGGTATAGAGTGTAGGGTGTAGGGTATAGAGTGTAGAGTTTAGGGTATAGAGTGTAGGGTATAGAGTGTAGGGTTTAGAGTGTAGGGTATAGAGTGTAGGGTATAGAGTGTAGAGTGAAGGGTATAGAGTGTAGGGTGTAGAGTGTAGGGTATAGAGTGTAGGGTATAGAGTGTAGAGTGTAGGGTATACAGTGTAGGGTATAGAGTGTAGGGTATAGAGTCTAGGGTATAGAGTGTAGAGTGTATGGTATAATGTGTAGGGTATAGAGTGTAGAGTGTAGGGTATAGAGTGTAGGGTATAGAGTATAGAGTGTAGGGTATAGAGTGTAGAGTGTAGGGTATAGAGTGTAGGGTATAGAGTGTAGGGTATAGAGTGTATGGTATAGAGTGTAGGGTATAGAGTGTAGGGTATAGAGTGTAGAGTGTAGGGATTAGAGTGTAGGGTACAGAGTGTAGGGTATAGAGTGTAGAGTGTAGGGTATAGAGTGTAGGGTATAGAGTGTAAGGTATAGAGTGTATGGTATAGAGTGTACGGTATAGAGTGTAGAGTGTAGGGTATAGAGTGTAGGGTATAGAGTGTTAGGTATAGATTGTAGGGTATAGAGTGTATTGTATAGTGTATAGAGTGTATGGTGTAGAGTGTAGGGTATAGAGTGTATAGTGTAGGGTATAGAGTGTAGGGTATAGAGTGTACAGTATAGAGTGTTGGGCTATAGAGTGTAGGGTATAGAGTGTAGGGTATAGAGTGTAGGGTATAGAGTGTAGGGTATACAGTGTAGGGTATAAAGTGTAGAGTGTAAGGTATAGAGTGTAGGGTATAGAGTGTAGGGTATACAGTGTAGGGTATAGAGTGTAGGGTGTAGAGTCTAGGGTATAGAGTGTAGAGTGTAGGGTATAGAGTGTATGGTATAATGTGTAGGGTATAGACTGTAGAGTGTAGGGTATAGAGTGTAGGGTATAGAGTATAGAGTGTAGGGTATAGAGTGTAGGGTATATAGTGTAGGGTATAGAGTGTAGGGTATAGAGTGTAGGGTATAGAGTGTAGAGTGTAGGGTATAGAGTGTAGAAAGTAGGGTATAGTGTGTATGGTATAGAGTGTAGAATGTAGGGTATAGAGTGTATGGTATAATGTGTAGGGTATAGAGTGTAGAGTGTAGGATATAGAGTGTAGAGTGTAGGGTATAGAGTGTAGGGTATATAGTGTAGGGTATAGAGTGTAGGGTATAGAGTGTAGTGTATAGAGTGTAGAGTGTAGGGTATATAGTGTAGGGTATAGAGTATAGAGTGTAGGGTATAGAGTGTAGGGTATAGAGTGTAGAGTGTAGAGTGTAGGGTATAGAGTGTAGAGTGTAGGGTATAGAGTGTAGGGTATAGAGTGTAGGGTATAGAGTGTAGGGTATACAGTGTAGGGTATAAAGTGTAGAGTGTAGGGCATAGAGTGTAGGGTATAGAGTGTAGGGTATAGAGTGTAGGGTGTAGGGTATAGAGTGTAGAGTTTAGGGTATAGAGTGTAGGGTATAGAGTGTAGGGTTTAGAGTGTAGGGTATAGAGTGTAGGGTATAGAGTGTAGAGTGAAGGGTATAGAGTGTAGGGTGTAGAGTGTAGGGTATAGAGTGTAGGGTATAGAGTGTAGAGTGTAGGGTATACAGTGTAGGGTATAGAGTGTAGGGTGTAGAGTCTAGGGTATAGAGTGTAGAGTGTATGGTATAATGTGTAGGGTATAGAGTGTAGAGTGTAGGGTATAGAGTGTAGGGTATAGAGTATAGAGTGTAGGGTATAGAGTGTAGGGTATAGAGTGTAGGGTATAGAGTGTATGGTATAGAGTGTAGGGTATAGAGTGTAGGGTATAGAGTGTAGAGTGTAGGGATTAGAGTGTAGGGTACAGAGTGTAGGGTATAGAGTGTAGAGTGTAGGGTATAGAGTGTAGGGTATAGAGTGTAAGGTATAGAGTGTATGGTATAGAGTGTACGGTATAGAGTGTAGAGTGTAGGGTATAGAGTGTAGGGTATAGAGTGTTAGGTATAGATTGTAGGGTATAGAGTGTATTGTATAGGGTATAGAGTGTATGGTGTAGAGTGTAGGGTATAGAGTGTATAGTGTAGGGTATAGAGTGTAGGGTATAGAGTGTACAGTATAGAGTGTTGGGCTATAGAGTGTAGGGTATACAGTGTAGGGTATAGAGTGTAGGGTATAGAGTGTAGGGTATACAGTGTAGGGTATAAAGTGTAGAGTGTAAGGTATAGAGTGTAGGGTATAGAGTGTAGGGTATACAGTGTAGGGTATAGAGTGTAGGGTGTAGAGTCTAGGATATAGAGTGTAGAGTGTAGGGTATAGAGTGTATGGTATAATGTGTAGGGTATAGAGTGTAGAGTGTAGGGTATAGAGTGTAGGGTATAGAGTATAGAGTGTAGGGTATAGAGTGTAGAGTGTAGGGTATAGAGTGTAGGGTATAGAGTGTAGGGTATAGAGTGTATGGTATAGAGTGTAGGGTATAGAGTGTAGGGTATAGAGTGTAGAGTGTAGGGATTAGAGTGTAGGGTACAGAGTGTAGGGTATAGAGTGTAGAGTGTAGGGTATAGAGTGTAGGGTATATAGTGTAGGGTATAGAGTGTATGGTATACAGTGTAGAGTGTAGGGATTAGAGTGTAGGGTATAGAGTGTAGGGTATAGAGTGTAGGGTATAGAGTGTATGGTATATAGTGTAGGGTATAGAGTGTTGGGTATAGAGTGTATAGTGTAGGGTATAGAGTGCAGGGTATAGAGTGTATGGAATAGAGTGTATGGAATATAGTGTACGGTATAGAGTGTAGAGAGTAGGGTATAGAGTGTAGGGTATAGAGCGTAGGGTGTAGGGTATAGATTGTAGGGTATAGAGTGTAGGGTATAGAGTGTAGAGTGTAGGGTATAGAGTGCATGGTATAGAGTGTAGGGTGTAGAGTGTATGGTATAGAGTGTACAGTATAGAGTGTATGGTATAGAGTGTAGAGTGTAGGGTATAGAGTGCATGGTATAGAGTGTAGGGTGTAGAGTGTATGGTATAGAGTGTACGGTATAGAGTGTATGATATAGAGTGTATGGTATATAGTGTAGGGTATAGAGTGTTTGGTATAGAGTGTAAGGTATAGAGTGTAGAGAGTAGGGTATAGATTTTAGAGTGTAGAGTGTAGGGTATAGAGTGAAGGGTATAGAGTGTATGGAATAGAGTGTATAATATAGAGTGTAGGGTGTAGAGTGTAGGGTATAGAGTGTAGAGTGTGGGGTATAGAGTGTAGAGTGTAGGGTATAGAGTGTATGATATAGAGTGTAGGGTATAGAGTGTATGGTATAGATTGCAGGGTATAGAGTGTAGGGTGTAGAGTGTAGGGTATAGAGTGTAGGGTATAGAGTGTATGGTATAGAGTGTATGGTATAGATTGTAGGGTATAGAGTGTAGGGTATAGAGTGTAGAGTGTAGGGTATAGAGTGTAGAAAGTAGGGTATAGTGTGTAGGGTATGAAGTGTAGAGTGTAGGGTATAGAGTGTATGGTATAGAGTGTAGATTGTATGGTATAGAGTGTAGGGTATAGAGTGTATAGTGTAGGGTGTAGAGTGTAGGGTATAGAGTGTAGGGTATAGAGTGTTGAGATATAGAGTGTAGGGTATAGAGTGTAGGGTATAGAGTGTAGGGTATAGATTGTAGGGTATAGAGTGTAGGGTATAGAGTGTAGGGTATAGAGTATATAGTGTAGGGTATAGAGTGTAGGGTATAGAGTGTAGAGTGTAGGGTATAGAGTGTAGGGTATAGAGTGTAGGGTATAGAGTGTAGGGTATAAAGTGTAGAGTGTAGGGTATAGAGTGTAGGGTATAGAGTGTAGGGTATAGAGTGTAGGGTATAGAGTGTAGAGTGTAGGGTGTAGAGTGTAGGGTATAGAGTGTAAGGTATAGAGTGTAGGGTATAGAGTGTATGTTATAGAGTGTAGGGTATAGAGTGTAGAGTGTAGGGTATAGAGTGTAGGGTATAGAGTGTAGGGTATAGAGTGTAGGGTATAGAGTGTAGGGTATAAAGTGTAGAGTGTAGGGTATAGAGTGTAGGGTTTAGAGTGTATGTTATAGAGTGTAGGGTATAGAGTGTAGAGTGTAGGATATAGAGTGTAGAGTGTAGGGTATAAAGTGTAGGGTATATAGTGTAGGGTATAGAGTGTAGGGTATAGAGTGTAGGGTATAGAGTGTATGGTATAGAGTGTAGAGTGTAGGGTATAGAGTGTAGAAAGTAGGGTATAGTGTGTAGGGTATAGAGTGTAGAGTGTAGGGTATAGAGTGTAGGGTATAGAGTGTAGATTGTATGGTATAGAGTGTAGGGTATAGAGTGTATAGTGTAGAGTATAGAGTGTAGAGTGTAGGGTATAGAGTGTAGGGTATAGAGTGTTGGGATATAGAGTGTAGGGTATAGAGTGTCGGGTATAGAGTGTAGGGTATAGAGTGTAGAGTGTAGGGATTAGAGTGTAGGGTATAGAGTGTAGGGTGTAGAGTGTAGGGTATAGAGTGTAGAGTGTAGGCTATAGAGTGTATGGTATAATGTGTAGGGTATAGAGTGTAGGGTGTAGAGTGTAGGGTATAGAGTGTAGGGTATAGAGTGTAGGGTATAGAGTGTAGGGTATAGAGTGTAGAGTGTAGGTTATATAGTGTAGGGTATAGAGTATAGAGTGTAGGGTATAGAGTGTAGGGTATAGAGTGTAGAGTGTAGAGTGTAGGGTATAGAGTGTAGATTGTAGGGTATAGAGTGTAGGGTATAGAGTGTATGGTATAGAGTGTAGGGTATAGAGTGTAGGGTATAGAGTGTAGAGTGTAGGGATTAGAGTGTAGGGTATAGAGTGTATTGTATAGAGTGTAGAGTGTAGGGTATAGAGTGTAGGGTATAGAGTGTACGGTATAGAGTGTTGGGCTATAGAGTGTAGGGTATAGAGTATAGGGTATAGAGTGTAGGGTATAGAGTGTAGGGTATAGAGTGTAGGGTATACAGTGTAGGGTATAAAGTGTAGAGTGTAGGGTATAGAGTGTAGGGTATAGAGTGTAGGGTATAGAGTGTAGGGTATAGAGTGTAGAGTGTATGGTATAGAGTGTAGAGTTTAGGGTATAGAGTGTAGGGTATAGAGTGTAGGGTTTAGAGTGTATGGTATAGAGTGTAGGGTATAGAGTGTAGAGTGTAGGGTATAGAGTGTAGGATATAGAGTGTAGGGTATAGAGTGTATGGTATAGAGTGTACGGTATAGAGTGTACAGTGTAGGGTATAGAGTGTAGGGTATAGATTGTAGGGTATAGAGTGTATTGTATAGGGTATAGAGTGTATGGTGTAGAGTGTAGGGTATAGAGTGTATAGTGTAGGGTATAGAGTGTAGGGTATAGAGTGTATGGTATAGAGTGTAGGGTATAGAGTGTATGGTATAGAGTGTATGGTATAGAGTGTAGAGTGTAGGGTATAGAGTGTAGGGTATAGAGTGTAGAGTGTAGGGTATAGAGTTTAGGGTATAGAGTATATGGTGTAGAGTGTAGGGTATAGAGTGTAGGGTATAGAGTGTAGGGTATAGAGTGTATGGTATAGAGTGTAGGGAATAGAGTGTAGAGTGTAGGGTATAGAGTATATGGTATAGAGTGTAGGGTATAGAGTATAGAGTGTAGGGTATAGAGTGTAGGGTATAGAGTGTAGGGTATAGAGTGTATGGTATAGAGTGTAGGGAATAGAGTGTAGAGTGTAGGGTATAGAGTGTATGGTATAGAGTGTAGGGTATAGAGTGTAGAGGGTAGAGTGTAGGGTATAGAGTGTAGGGTATAGAGTGTAGGGTATAGAGTGTAGAGTGTAGGGTATAGAGTGTAGGGTATAGAGTGTAGGGTGTAGAGTGTAGGGTATAGAGTGTAGGGTATAGAGTGTAGAGTGTAGGGTATAAATTGTAGGGTATAGAGTGTAGGGTGTAGAGTGTAGGGTATAGAGTGTAGAGTGTAGGGTATAGAGTGTATGGTATAATGTGTAGGGTATAGAGTGTAGGGTGTAGAGTGTAGGGTACAGAGTGTAGGGTATAGAGTGTAGGGTATAGAGTGTAGAGTGTAGGGTATATAGTGTAGGGTATAGAGTATAGAGTGTAGGGTATAGAGTGTAGGGTATAGAGTGTAGGGTATAGAGTGTAGAGTGTAGAGTGTAGGGTATAGAGTGTAGAGTGTAGGGTATAGAGTGTAGGGTATAGACTGTATGGTATAGAGTAGGGTATAGAGTGTAGGGTATAGAGTGTAGAGTGTAGGGTATAGAGTGTAGAGTGTAGGGTATAGAGTGTAGGGTATAAAGAGTAGAGTGTAGGGTATAGAGTGTAGAGTGTAGGGTATGGAGTGTATGGTATAGAGTGTAGGGTATAGAGTGTAGAGTATAGAGTGTTGGGTATAGAGTGTAGAGTGTAGGGTATAGAGTGTAGGGTATATAGTGTAGGGTATAGAGTGTATGGTATACAGTGTAGAGTGTAGGGATTAGAGTGTAGGGTATAGAGTGTAGGGTATAGAGTGTAGGGTATAGAGTGTATGGTATATAGTGTAGGGTATAGAGTGTTGGGTATAGAGTGTATAGTGTAGGGTATAGAGTGCAGGGTATGGAGTGTATGGAATAGAGTGTATGGAATATAGTGTACGGTATAGAGTGTAGAGAGTAGGGTATAGAGTGTAGGGTATAGAGCGTAGGGTGTAGGGTATAGATTGTAGGGTATAGAGTGTAGGGTATAGAGTGTAGAGTGTAGGGTATAGAGTGCATGGTATAGAGTGTAGGGTGTAGAGTGTATGGTATAGAGTGTACAGTATAGAGTGTATGGTATAGAGTGTAGAGTGTAGGGTATAGAGTGCATGGTATAGAGTGTAGGGTGTAGAGTGTATGGTATAGAGTGTACGGTATAGAGTGTATGATATAGAGTGTATGGTATATAGTGTAGGGTATAGAGTGTTTGGTATAGAGTGTAAGGTATAGAGTGTAGAGAGTAGGGTATAGATTTTAGAGTGTAGAGTGTAGGGTATAGAGTGAAGGGTATAGAGTGTATGGAATAGAGTGTATAATATAGAGTGTAGGGTGTAGAGTGTAGGGTATAGAGTGTAGAGTGTGGGGTATAGAGTGTAGAGTGTAGGGTATAGAGTGTATGATATAGAGTGTAGGGTATAGAGTGTATGGTATAGATTGCAGGGTATAGAGTGTAGGGTGTAGAGTGTAGGGTATAGAGTGTAGGGTATAGAGTGTATGGTATAGAGTGTATGGTATAGATTGTAGGGTATAGAGTGTAGGGTATAGAGTGTAGAGTGTAGGGTATAGAGTGTAGAAAGTAGGGTATAGTGTGTAGGGTATGAAGTGTAGAGTGTAGGGTATAGAGTGTATGGTATAGAGTGTAGATTGTATGGTATAGAGTGTAGGGTATAGAGTGTATAGTGTAGGGTGTAGAGTGTAGGGTATAGAGTGTAGGGTATAGAGTGTTGGGATATAGAGTGTAGGGTATAGAGTGTAGGGTATAGAGTGTAGGGTATAGATTGTAGGGTATAGAGTGTAGGGTATAGAGTGTAGGGTATAGAGTATATAGTGTAGGGTATAGAGTGTAGGGTATAGAGTGTAGAGTGTAGGGTATAGAGTGTAGGGTATAGAGTGTAGGGTATAGAGTGTAGGGTATAAAGTGTAGAGTGTAGGGTATAGAGTGTAGGGTATAGAGTGTAGGGTATAGAGTGTAGGGTATAGAGTGTAGAGTGTAGGGTGTAGAGTGTAGGGTATAGAGTGTAAGGTATAGAGTGTAGGGTATAGAGTGTATGTTATAGAGTGTAGGGTATAGAGTGTAGAGTGTAGGGTATAGAGTGTAGGGTATAGAGTGTAGGGTATAGAGTGTAGGGTATAGAGTGTAGGGTATAAAGTGTAGAGTGTAGGGTATAGAGTGTAGGGTTTAGAGTGTATGTTATAGAGTGTAGGGTATAGAGTGTAGAGTGTAGGATATAGAGTGTAGAGTGTAGGGTATAAAGTGTAGGGTATATAGTGTAGGGTATAGAGTGTAGGGTATAGAGTGTAGGGTATAGAGTGTATGGTATAGAGTGTAGAGTGTAGGGTATAGAGTGTAGAAAGTAGGGTATAGTGTGTAGGGTATAGAGTGTAGAGTGTAGGGTATAGAGTGTAGGGTATAGAGTGTAGATTGTATGGTATAGAGTGTAGGGTATAGAGTGTATAGTGTAGAGTATAGAGTGTAGAGTGTAGGGTATAGAGTGTAGGGTATAGAGTGTTGGGATATAGAGTGTAGGGTATAGAGTGTCGGGTATAGAGTGTAGGGTATAGATTGTAGGGTATAGAGTGTAGGGTATAGAGTATATAGTATAGGGTATAGAGTGTAGGGTATAGAGTGTAGAGTGTAGGGTATAGAGTGTAGGGTATAGAGTGTAGGGTATAGAGTGTAGGGTATGTAGTGTAGAGTGTAGGGTATAGAGTGTAGGGTATAGAGTGTAGAGTGTAGGGTGTAGAGTGTAGGGTATAGAGTGTATGGTATAGAGTGTATGGTATAGATTGTAGGGTATAGAGTGTAGGGTATAGAGTGTAGAGTGTAGGGTATAGAGTGTAGGCTATAGAGTGTAGATTGTATGGTATAGAGTGTAGGGTATAGAGTGTATAGTGTAGGGTATAGAGTGTAGAGTGTAGGGTATAGAGTGTAGGGTATAGAGTGTTGGGATATAGAGTGTAGGGTATAGAGTGTAGGGTATAGAGTGTAGGGTATAGATTGTAGGGTATAGAGTATAGGGTATAGAGTGTAGGGTATAGAGTATATAGTGTAGGGTATAGTGTGTAGGGTATAGAGTGTAGAGTGTAGGGTATAGAGTGTAGGATATAGAGTGTAGGGTATAGAGTGTAGGGTATAAAGTGTAGAGTGTAGGGTATAGAGTGTAGGGTATAGAATGTAGGGTATAGAGTGTAGGGTATAGAGTGTAGAGTGTAGGATATAGAGTGTAGAGTATAGAGTGTAGAGTGTAGGGTATAGAGTGTAGAGTGTAGGGTATAGAGTGTAGGGTATAGAGTGTATGGTATAGAGTGTAGGGTATAGAGTGTAGGGTAAAGAGTGTAGAGTGTAGGGATTAGAGTGTAGGGTATAGAGTGTAGGGTATAGAGTGTAGAGTGTAGGGTATAGAGTGTAGGGTATAGAGTGCACGGTATAGATTGTTGGGCTATAGAGTGTAGGGTATAGAGTGTAGGGTATACAGTGTAGGGTATAAAGTGTAGAGTGTAGGGTATAGAGTGTAGGGTATAGAGTGTAGGGTATAGAGTGTAGGGTATAGAGTGTAGGGTATAGAGTGTAGGGTATTGAGTGTAGAGTGTAGAGTGTAGGGTATAGAGTGTAGAGTTTAGGGTTTAGAGTGTAGGGTGTAGAGTGTATGGTATAGAGTGTACGGTATAGAGTGTATGATATAGAGTGTATGGTATATAGTGTAGGGTATAGAGTGTTTGGTATAGAGTGTAAGGTATAGAGTGTAGAGAGTAGGGTATAGATTTTAGAGTGTAGAGTGTAGGGTATAGAGTGAAGGGTATAGAGTGTATGGAATAGAGTGTATAATATAGAGTGTAGGGTGTAGAGTGTAGGGTATAGAGTGTAGAGTGTGGGGTATAGAGTGTAGAGTGTAGGGTATAGAGTGTATGATATAGAGTGTAGGGTATAGAGTGTATGGTATAGATTGCAGGGTATAGAGTGTAGGGTGTAGAGTGTAGGGTATAGAGTGTAGGGTATAGAGTGTATGGTATAGAGTGTATGGTATAGATTGTAGGGTATAGAGTGTAGGGTATAGAGTGTAGAGTGTAGGGTATAGAGTGTAGAAAGTAGGGTATAGTGTGTAGGGTATGAAGTGTAGAGTGTAGGGTATAGAGTGTATGGTATAGAGTGTAGATTGTATGGTATAGAGTGTAGGGTATAGAGTGTATAGTGTAGGGTGTAGAGTGTAGGGTATAGAGTGTAGGGTATAGAGTGTTGGGATATAGAGTGTAGGGTATAGAGTGTAGGGTATAGAGTGTAGGGTATAGATTGTAGGGTATAGAGTGTAGGGTATAGAGTGTAGGGTATAGAGTATATAGTGTAGGGTATAGAGTGTAGGGTATAGAGTGTAGAGTGTAGGGTATAGAGTGTAGGGTATAGAGTGTAGGGTATAGAGTGTAGGGTATAAAGTGTAGAGTGTAGGGTATAGAGTGTAGGGTATAGAGTGTAGGGTATAGAGTGTAGGGTATAGAGTGTAGAGTGTAGGGTGTAGAGTGTAGGGTATAGAGTGTAAGGTATAGAGTGTAGGGTATAGAGTGTATGTTATAGAGTGTAGGGTATAGAGTGTAGAGTGTAGGGTATAGAGTGTAGGGTATAGAGTGTAGGGTATAGAGTGTAGGGTATAGAGTGTAGGGTATAAAGTGTAGAGTGTAGGGTATAGAGTGTAGGGTTTAGAGTGTATGTTATAGAGTGTAGGGTATAGAGTGTAGAGTGTAGGATATAGAGTGTAGAGTGTAGGGTATAAAGTGTAGGGTATATAGTGTAGGGTATAGAGTGTAGGGTATAGAGTGTAGGGTATAGAGTGTATGGTATAGAGTGTAGAGTGTAGGGTATAGAGTGTAGAAAGTAGGGTATAGTGTGTAGGGTATAGAGTGTAGAGTGTAGGGTATAGAGTGTAGGGTATAGAGTGTAGATTGTATGGTATAGAGTGTAGGGTATAGAGTGTATAGTGTAGAGTATAGAGTGTAGAGTGTAGGGTATAGAGTGTAGGGTATAGAGTGTTGGGATATAGAGTGTAGGGTATAGAGTGTCGGGTATAGAGTGTAGGGTATAGATTGTAGGGTATAGAGTGTAGGGTATAGAGTATATAGTATAGGGTATAGAGTGTAGGGTATAGAGTGTAGAGTGTAGGGTATAGAGTGTAGGGTATAGAGTGTAGGGTATAGAGTGTAGGGTATATAGTGTAGAGTGTAGGGTATAGAGTGTAGGGTATAGAGTGTAGAGTGTAGGGTGTAGAGTGTAGGGTATAGAGTGTATGGTATAGAGTGTATGGTATAGATTGTAGGGTATAGAGTGTAGGGTATAGAGTGTAGAGTGTAGGGTATAGAGTGTAGGCTATAGAGTGTAGATTGTATGGTATAGAGTGTAGGGTATAGAGTGTATAGTGTAGGGTATAGAGTGTAGAGTGTAGGGTATAGAGTGTAGGGTATAGAGTGTTGGGATATAGAGTGTAGGGTATAGAGTGTAGGGTATAGAGTGTAGGGTATAGATTGTAGGGTATAGAGTATAGGGTATAGAGTGTAGGGTATAGAGTATATAGTGTAGGGTATAGTGTGTAGGGTATAGAGTGTAGAGTGTAGGGTATAGAGTGTAGGATATAGAGTGTAGGGTATAGAGTGTAGGGTATAAAGTGTAGAGTGTAGGGTATAGAGTGTAGGGTATAGAATGTAGGGTATAGAGTGTAGGGTATAGAGTGTAGAGTGTAGGATATAGAGTGTAGAGTATAGAGTGTAGAGTGTAGGGTATAGAGTGTAGAGTGTAGGGTATAGAGTGTAGGGTATAGAGTGTATGGTATAGAGTGTAGGGTATAGAGTGTAGGGTAAAGAGTGTAGAGTGTAGGGATTAGAGTGTAGGGTATAGAGTGTAGGGTATAGAGTGTAGAGTGTAGGGTATAGAGTGTAGGGTATAGAGTGCACGGTATAGATTGTTGGGCTATAGAGTGTAGGGTATAGAGTGTAGGGTATACAGTGTAGGGTATAAAGTGTAGAGTGTAGGGTATAGAGTGTAGGGTATAGAGTGTAGGGTATAGAGTGTAGGGTATAGAGTGTAGGGTATAGAGTGTAGGGTATTGAGTGTAGAGTGTAGAGTGTAGGGTATAGAGTGTAGAGTTTAGGGTTTAGAGTGTAGGGTTTAGAGTGTAGGGTTTAGAGTGTATGGTATAGAGTGTAGGGTATAGAGTGTAGAGTGTAGGGTATAGAGTGTAGGGTATAGAGTGTATGGTATAGAGTGTACGGTATAGAGTGTAGAGTGTAGGGTATAGAGTGTAGGGTATAAAGTGTAGGGTATAGATTGTAGGGTATAGAGTGTAGAATGTAGGGTATAGGGTATAGAGTGTATGGTGTAGAGTGTAGGGTATAGAGTGTATAGTGTAGGGTATAGAGTGTAGGGTTTAGAGTGTAGGGTATAGAGTGTAGAGTGTAGGGTATAGAGTGTATGGTATAGAGTGTAGGGTATAGAGTGTAGGGTATAGAGTGTAGGGTATAGAGTGTAGAGTGTAGGGTATAGAGTTTAGGGTATAGAGTGTATGGTATAGAGTGTAGAGTGTAGGGTATAGAGTGTATAATGTAGGGTATAGAGTGTAGGGTATAGAGTGTAGGGTATAGAGCGTATGGTATAGAGTGTAGGGAATAGAGTGTAGAGTGTAGGGTATAGAGTGTATGGTATAGAGTGTAGGGTATAGAGTGTATAGTGTAGGGTATAGAGTGCAGGGTATAGAGTGTATGGAATAGAGTGTATGGAATATAGTGTACGGTATAGAGTGTAGAGTGTAGGGTATAGAGTGTAGGGTATTGAGCGTAGGGTGTAGGGTATAGATTGTAGGGTATAGAGTGTAGGGTATAGAGTGTAGAGTGTAGGGTATAGAGTGCATGATATAGAGTGTAGGGTTTAGAGTGTATGGTATAGAGTGTACAGTATAGAGTGTATGGTATAGAGTGTAGAGTGTAGGGTATAGAGTGTATGGTATAGAGTGTAGGGTGTAGAGTGTATAGTATAGAGTGTAGGGTACAGAGTGTAGAGTGTAGGGTATAGAGTGTAGGGTATAGTGTGTATGGTATAGAGTGTACGGTATAGAGTGTATGATATAGAGTGTATGGTATATAGTGTAGGGTATATAGTGTTTGGTATAGAGTGTAAGGTATAGAGTGTAGAGAGTAGGGTATAGATTTTAGAGTGTAGAGTGTAGGGTATAGAGTGTAGGGTATAGAGTGTATGGAATAGAGTGTATGGTATAGAGTGTAGGGTGTAGAGTGTAGGGTATAGAGTGTAGAGTGTGGGGTATAGAGTGTAGAGTGTAGGGTATAGAGTGTATGATATAGAGTGTAGGGTTTAGAGTGTATGGTATAGATTGCAGGGTATAGAGTGTAGGGTATAGAGTGTAGGGTACAGAGTGTAGAGTGTAGGGTATAGAGTGTAGGGTATAGAGTGTAGGGTATAGAGTGTATGGTATAGAGTGTATGGTATAGATTGTAGGGTATAGAGTGTAGGGTATAGAGTGTAGAGTGTAGGGTATAGAGTGTAGAAAGTAGGGTATAGTGTGTAGGGTATAGAGTGTAGAGTGTAGGGTATAGAGTGTAGGGTATAGAGTGTAGATTGTATGGTATAGAGTGTAGGGTATAGAGTGTATAGTGTAGGGTATAGATTGTAGAGTGTAGGGTATAGAGTGTAGGGTATAGAGTGTTGGGATATAGAGTGTAGGGTATAGAGTGTAGGGTATAGAGTGTAGGGTATAGATTGTAGGGTATTTCTTCTGATACATGTTGGCACCAATGACACGGCAAGGAAGGACCTACCGACAATCTGCAAGGACTTTGAAGAGTTGGGGAAGAAAGTAAAGGAACTGGATGCACAGGTAGTTTTTTCTTCTATCCTTCCAGTAGACGGGCATGGCACCAGGAGATGGAACAGGATCCTTGATGCAAACAACTGGCTAAGACGATGGTGCAGACAACAAGGATTTGGATTCCTGGACCACGGTGTGAATTACTGGTATGATGGACTCCTCGCCAGAGACGGACTACACCTCAACAAACCTGGGAAACACACATTCGCCAGAAGACTCGCTACACTCATCAGGAGGGCGTTAAACTAGAAGAAGAGGGGACGGGAAGAAAAACATTAGACTCGAACAAAGACGACCCAGGAAAACATACTCAGAAGGGAGGTAAGAACATTTCTAAAACAATCCACAGTGAGGAGATTGGAACAAAACAAAATCCTCTAAACTGCATGCTCGCAAACGCCAGAAGCCTGACAAACAAGATGGAAGAACTAGAAGCAGAAATATCTACAGGTAACTTTGACATAGTGGGAATAACCGAGACATGGTTAGATGAAAGCTATGACTGGGCAGTTAACTTACAGGGTTACAGTCTGTTTAGAAAGGATCGTAAAAATCGGAGAGGAGGAGGGGTTTGTCTCTATGTAAAGTCTTGTCTAAAGTCCACTTTAAGGGAGGATATTAGCGAAGGGAATGAGGATGTCGAGTCCATATGGGTTGAAATTCATGGAGGGAAAAATGGTAACAAAATTCTCATTGGGGTCTATTACAAACCCCCAAATATAACAGAAAGCATGGAAAGTCTACTTCTAAAGCAGATAGATGAAGCTGCAACCCATAATGAGGTCCTGGTTATGGGGGACTTTAACTACCCGGATATTAACTGGGAAACAGAAACCTGTGAAACCCATAAAGGCAACAGGTTTCTGCTAATAACCAAGAAAAATTATCTTTCACAATTGGTGCAGAATCCAACCAGAGGAGCAGCACTTTTAGACCTAATACTATCTAATAGACCTGACAGAATAACAAATCTGCAGGTGGTTGGGCATTTAGGAAATAGCGACCACAATATTGTGCAGTTTCACCTGTCTTTCACTAGGGGGACTTGTCAGGGAGTCACAAAAACATTGAACTTTAGGAAGGCAAAGTTTGAACAGCTTAGAGATGCCCTTAATCTGGTAGACTGGGACAATATCCTCAGAAATGAGAATACAGATAATAAATGGGAAATGTTTAAGAACATCCTAAATAGGCAGTGTAAGCGGTTTATACCTTGTGGGAATAAAAGGACTAGAAATAGGAAAAACCCAATGTGGCTAAACAAAGAAGTAAGACAGGCAATTAACAGTAAAAAGAAAGCATTTGCACTACTAAAGCAGGATGGCACCATTGAAGCTCTAAAAAACTATAGGGAGAAAAATACTTTATCTAAAAAACTAATTAAAGCTGCCAAAATGGAAACAGAGAAGCACATTGCTAAGGAGAGTAAAACTAATCCCAAACTGTTCTTCAACTATATCAATAGTAAAAGAATAAAAACTGAAAATGTAGGCCCCTTAAAAAATAGTGAGGAAAGAATGGTTGTAGATGACGAGGAAAAAGCTAACATATTAAACACCTTCTTCTCCACGGTGTTCACGGTGGAAAATGAAATGCTAGGTGAAATCCCAAGAAACAATGAAAACCCTATATTAAGGGTCACCAATCTAACCCAAGAAGAGGTGCGAAACCGGCTAAATAAGATTAAAATAGATAAATCTCCGGGTCCGGATGGCATACACCCACGAGTACTAAGAGAACTAAGTAATGTAATAGATAAACCATTATTTCTTATTTTTAGTGACTCTATAGCGACAGGGTCTGTTCCGCAGGACTGGCGCATAGCAAATGTGGTGCCAATATTCAAAAAGGGCTCTAAAAGTGAACCTGGAAATTATAGGCCAGTAAGTCTAACCTCTATTGTTGGTAAAATATTTGAAGGGTTTCTGAGGGATGTTATTCTGGATTATCTCAATGAGAATAACTGTTTAACTCCATATCAGCATGGGTTTATGAGAAATCGCTCCTGTCAAACCAATCTAATCAGTTTTTATGAAGAGGTAAGCTATAGACTGGACCACGGTGAGTCATTGGACGTGGTATATCTCGATTTTTCCAAAGCGTTTGATACCGTGCCGCACAAGAGGTTGGTACACAAAATGAGAATGCTTGGTCTGGGAGAAAATGTGTGTAAATGGGTTAGTAACTGGCTTAGTGATAGAAAGCAGAGGGTGGTTATAAATGGTATAGTCTCTAACTGGGTCGCTGTGACCAGTGGGGTACCGCAGGGGTCAGTATTGGGACCTGTTCTCTTCAACATATTCATTAATGATCTGGTAGAAGGTTTACACAGTAAAATATCGATATTTGCAGATGATACAAAACTATGTAAAGCAGTTAATACAAGAGAAGATAGTATTCTGCTACAGATGGATCTGGATAAGTTGGAAACTTGGGCTGAAAGGTGGCAGATGAGGTTTAACAATGATAAATGTAAGGTTATACACATGGGAAGAGGGAATCAATATCACCATTACACACTGAATGGGAAACCACTGGGTAAATCTGACAGGGAGAAGGACTTGGGGATCCTAGTTAATGATAAACTTACCTGGAGCAGCCAGTGCCAGGCAGCAGCTGCCAAGGCAAACAGGATCATGGGGTGCATTAAAAGAGGTCTGGATACACATGATGAGAGCATTATACTGCCTCTGTACAAATCCCTAGTTAGACCGCACATGGAGTACTGTGTCCAGTTTTGGGCACCGGTGCTCAGGAAGGATATAATGGAACTAGAGAGAGTACAAAGGAGGGCAACAAAATTAATAAAGGGGATGGGAGAACTACAATACCCAGATAGATTAGCGAAATTAGGATTATTTAGTCTAGAAAAAAGACGACTGAGGGGCGATCTAATAACCATGTATAAGTATATAAGGGGACAATACAAATATCTCGCTGAGGATCTGTTTATACCAAGGAAGGTGACGGGCACAAGGGGGCATTCTTTGCGTCTGGAGGAGAGAAGGTTTTTCCACCAACATAGAAGAGGATTCTTTACTGTTAGGGCAGTGAGAATCTGGAATTGCTTGCCTGAGGAGGTGGTGATGGCGAACTCAGTCGAGGGGTTCAAGAGAGGCCTGGATGTCTTCCTGGAGCAGAACAATATTGTATCATACAATTATTAGGTTCTGTAGAAGGACGTAGATCTGGGTATTTATTATGATGGAATATAGGCTGAACTGGATGGACAAATGTCTTTTTTCGGCCTTACTAACTATGTTACTATGTTACTATGTTACTATGTATAGAGTGTGGGGTATAGAGTGTAGGGTATAGATTGTAGGGTATAGAGTGTATTGTATAGGGTATAGAGTGTATGGTGTAGAGTGTAGGGTATAGAGTGTATAGTGTAGGGTATAGAGTGTAGGGTATAGAGTGTAGGGTGTAGACTGTAGGGTATAGAGTGTATGATATAGAGTGTAGGGTATAGAGTGTATGGTATAGATTGCAGGGTATAGAGTGTAGGGTATAGAGTGTAGGGTATAGAGTGTAGAGTGTAAGGTATAGAGTGTAGGATATAGAGTGTAGGGTATAGAGTGTATGGTATAGAGTGTAGGGTATAGAGTGTAGGGTATAGAGTGTAGGGTATAGATTGTAGGGTATAGAGTGTATTGTATAGGGTATAGAGTGTATGGTGTAGAGTGTAGGGTATAGAGTGTATAGTGTAGGGTATAGAGTGTAGGGTATAGAGTGTAGGGTATAGAGTGTAGAGTGTAGGGTATAGAGTGTATGGTATAGAGTGTAGGGTATAGACTTTATGGTATAGAGTGTAGGGTATAGAGTGTAGAGTGTAGGGTATAGAGTGTAGTGTATAGAGTGTAGGGTATAGAGTGTAAAGTGTAGGATATAGAGTTTAGGGTATAGAGTGTATGGTATAGAGTGTAGAGTGTAGGGTATAGAGTGTATAGTGTAGGGTATAGAGTGTAGGGTATAGAGTGTAGGGTATAGAGTGTATGGTATATAGTGTAGGGAATAGAGTGTAGAGTGTAGGGTATAGAGTGTATGGTATAGAGTGTAGGGTATAGAGTGTAGAGTATAGAGTGTAGGGTATAGAGTGTAGAGTGTAGGGTATAGAGTGTAGGGTATAGAGTGTAGGGTATAGAGTGTAGGGTATAAAGTGTAGAGTGTAGGGTATAGAGTGTAGGGTTTAGAGTGTATGTTATAGAGTGTAGGGTATAGAGTGTAGAGTGTAGGATATAGAGTGTAGAGTGTAGGGTATAAAGTGTAGGGTATAGAATGTAGGGTATAGAGTGTAGGGTATAGAGTGTAGGGTATAGAGTGTATGGTATAGAGTGTAGAGTGTAGGGTATAGAGTGTAGAAAGTAGGGTATAGTGTGTAGGGTATAGAGTGTAGAGTGTAGGGTATAGAGTGTAGGGTATAGAGTGTAGATTGTACGGTATAGAGTGTAGGGTATAGAGTGTATAGTGTAGGGTATAGAGTGTAGAGTGTAGGGTATAGAGTGTAGGGTATAGAGTGTTGGGATATAGAGTGTAGGGTATAGAGTGTCAGGTATAGAGTGTAGGGTATAGATTGTAGGGTATAGAATGTAGGGTATAGAGTATATAGTATAGGGTATAGAGTGTAGGGTATAGAGTGTAGAGTGTAGGGTATAGAGTGTAGGGTAGAGAGTGTAGGGTATAGAGTGTAGGGTATATAGTGTAGAGTGTAGGGTATAGAGTGTAGGGTATAGAGTGTAGAGTGTAGGGTGTATAGTGGAGAGTGTAGGGTATAGAGTGTAAGGTATAGAGTGTAGGGTATAGAGTGTATGTTATAGAGTGTAGGGTGTAGAGTGTAGGGTATAGAGTGTAGAAAGTAGGGTATAGTGTTTAGGGTATAGAGTGTAGAGTGTAGGGTATAGAGTGTAGGGTATAGAGTGTAGATTGTATGGTATAGAGTGTAGGGTATAGAGTGTATAGTGTAGGGTATAGAGTGTAGAGTGTAGGGTATAGACTGTAGGGTATAGAGTGTTGGGATATAGAGTGTAGGGTATAGAGTGTAGGGTATAGAGTGTACTGTATAGATTTTAGGGTATAGAGTGTAGGGTATAGAGTGTAGGGTATAGAGTATATAGTGTAGGGTATAGAGTGTAGGGTATAGAGTGTAGAGTTTAGGGTATAGAGTGTAGGGTATAGAGTGTAGGGTATAGAGTGTAGGGTATAAAGTGTAGAGTGTAGGGTATAGAGTGTAGGGTATAGAGTGTAGGGTGTAGAGTGGAGAGTGTAAGGTATAGAGTGTAAGGTATAGAGTGTAGGGTATAGAGTGTATGTTATAGAATGTAGGGTATAGAGTGTAGAGTGTAGGGTATGGAGTGTAGGGTATAGAGTGTACGGTATAGAGTGTTGGGCTATAGATTGTAGGGTATAGAGTGTAGGGTATACAGTGTAGGGTATAAAGTGTAGAGTGTAGGGTATAGAGTGTAGGGTATAGAGTGTAGGGTATAGAGCGTAGGGTATAGATTGTAGAGTGTAGAGTGTAGGGTATAGAGTGTAGAGTTTAGGTTATAGAGTGTAGGGTATAGAGTGTAGGGTTTAGAGTGTATGGTATAGAGTGTAGGGTATAGAGTGTAGAGTGTAGGGTATAGAGTGTAGGATATAGAGTGTAGGGTATAGAGTGTATGGTATAGAGTGTACGGTATAGAGTGTAGAGTGTAGGGTATAGAGTGTAGGGTATAGATTGTAGGGTATAGAGTGTATTGTATAGGGTATAGAGTGTATGGTGTAGAGTGTAGGGTATAGAGTGTATAGTGTAGGGTATAGAGTGTAGGGTATAGAGTGTAGAGTATAGAGTGTTTGGTATAGAGTGTAGAGTGTAGGGTATAGAGTGTAGGGTATATAGTGTAGGGTATAGAGTGTAGGGTACAGTGTAGAGTGTAGGGATTAGAGTGTAGGGTATAGAGTGTAGGGTGTAGAGTGTAGGGTATAGAGTGTAGGGTATAGAGTGTATGGTATAGAGTGTAGGGTATAGAGTGTTGGGTATAGATTGTAGGGTATAGAATGTAGAGTGTAGTGTATAGAGTATAGGGTATAGAGTGTATGGTGTAGAGTGTAGGGTATAGAGTGTATAGTGTAGGGTATAGAGTGCAGGGTATAGAGTGTATGCAATAGAGGGTATGGAATATAGTGTACGGTATAGAGTGTAGGGTATAGAGTGTAGGATATAGAGCGTAGGGTGTAGGGTATAGATTGTAGGGTATAGAGTGTAGGGTATAGAGTGTAGGGTGTAGAGTGTATGGTAAAGAGTGTACAGTATAGAGTGTATGGTATAGAGTGTAGAGTGTAGGGTATAGAGTGTATGGTATAGAGTGTAGGGTGTAGAGTGTATAGTATAGAGTGTAGGGTACAGAGTGTAGAGTGTAGGGTATAGAGTGTAGGGTATAGAGTGTAGGGTATAGAGTGTAGGGTATAGAGTGTAGGGTATAAAGTGTAGAGTGTAGGGTATAGAGTGTAGGGTATGGAGTGTAGGGTATAGAGTGTAGGGTATAGAGTGTAGAGTGTAGGGTGTAGAGTGTAGGGTGTAGAGTGTAAGGTATAGAGTGTAGGGTATAGAGTGTATGTTATAGAGTGTAGGGTGTAGAGTGTAGAGTGTAGGGTATAGAGTGTAGGGTATAGAGTGTAGGGTATAGAGTGTAGGGTATAGAGTGTATGGTATAGAGTGTAGGGTATAGAGTGTAGAAAGTAGGGTATAGTGTGTAGGGTATAGAGTGTAGGGTATAGAGTGTAGGGTATATAGTGTAGGGTATAGAGTGTAGGGTATAGAGTGTAGGGTATAGAGTGTATGGTATAGAGTTTAGAGTGTAGGGTATAGAGTGTAGAAAGTAGGGTATAGTGTGTAGGGTATAGAGTGTAGAGTGTAGGGTATAGAGTGTAGGGTATAGAGTGTAGATTGTATGGTATAGAGTGTAGGGTATAGAGTGTATAGTGTAGGGTATAGAGTGTAGAGTGTAGGGTATAGAGTGTAGGGTATAGAGTGTTGGGATATAGAGTGTAGGGTATAGAGTGTCGGGTATAGAGTGTAGGGTATAGATTGTAGGGTTTAGAGTGTAGGGTATAGAGTGTAGGGTATAGAGTATATAGTGTAGGGTATAGAGTGTAGGGTATAGAGTGTAGAGTGTAGGGTATAGAGTGTATGGTATAGAGTGTAGGGTATAGAGTGTAGGGTATAAAGTGTAGAGTTTAGGGTATAGAGTGTAGGGTGTAGAGTGGAGAGTGTAGGGTATAGAGTGTAAGGTATAGAGTGTAGGGTATAGAGTGTATGTTATAGAGTGTAGGGTATAGAGTGTAGAGTGTAGGGTATAGAGTGTAGAAAGTAGGGTGTAGTGTGTAGGGTATAGAGTGTAGGGTATAGAGTGTATGGTATAGAGTGTAGGGTATAGAGTGTAGAAAGTAGGGTATAGTGTGTAGGGTATAGAGTGTAGGGTATAGAGTGTAGGGTATAGAGTGTAGGGTATGGAGTGTAGGGTATAGAGTGTAGGGTATAGAGTGTACGGTATAGAGTGTATGATATATTGTGTATGGTATATAGTGTTTGGTATAGAGTGTAAGGTATAGAGTGTAGAGAGTAGGATATAGATTGTAGAGTGTAGAGTGTAGGGTATAGAGTGTATGGTAAAGACTGTATGGAATAGAGAGTATGGTATAGAGTGTAGGGTGTAGAGTGTAGGGTATAGAGTGTAGAGTGTGGGGTATAGAGTGTAGAGTGTAGGGTATAGAGTGTAGGGTATAGAGTGTTGGGATATAGAGTGTAGGGTATAGAGTGTCGGGTATAGAGTGTAGGGTATAGATTGTAGGGTATAGAGTGTAGGGTATAGAGTGTAGGGTATAGAGTATATAGTGTAGGGTATAGAGTGTAGGGTATAGAGTGTAGAGTGTAGGGTATAGAGTGTAGGGTATAGAGTGTAGGGTATAGAGTGTAGGATATAAAGTGTAGAGTGTAGGGTATAGAGTGTAGAGTGTAGGGTGTAGAGTGGAGAATGTAGGGTATAGAGTGTAAGGTATAGAGTGTAGGGTATAGAGTGTATGTTATAGAGTGTAGGGTATAGAGTGTAGAGTGTAGGGTATAGAGTGTAGAAAGTAGGGTGTAGTGTGTAGGGTATAGAGTGTAGGGTATAGAGTGTATGGTATAGAGTGTAGGGTATAGAGTGTAGAAAGTAGGGTATAGTGTGTAGGGTATAGAGTGTAGGGTATAGAGTGTAGGGTATAGAGTGTAGGGTATAGAGTGTAGGGTATAGAGTGTAGGGTATAGAGTGTACGGTATAGAGTGTATGATATATTGTGTATGGTATATAGTGTTTGGTATAGAGTGTAAGGTATAGAGTGTAGAGAGTAGGATATAGATTGTAGAGTGTAGAGTGTAGGGTATAGAGTGTATGGTAAAGAGTGTATGGAATAGAGAGTATGGTATAGAGTGTAGGGTGTAGAGTGTAGGGTATAGAGTGTAGAGTGTGGGGTATAGAGTGTAGAGTGTAGGGTATATAGTGTATGATATAGAGTGTAGGGTATAAAGTGTAGATTGTATGGTATAGAGTGTAGGGTATAGAGTGTATAGTGTAGGGTATAGAGTGTAGAGTGTAGTGTATAGAGTGTAGGGTATAGAGTGTTGGGATATAGAGTGTAGGGTATAGAGTGTAGGGTATAGAGTGTAGGGTATAGATTGTAGGGTATAGAGTGTAGGGTATAGAGTATATAGTGTAGGGTATAGAGTGTAGGGTATAGAGTGTAGAGTTTAGGGTATAGAGTGTAGGGTATAGAGTGTAGGGTATAAAGTGTAGAGTGTAGGGTATAGAGTGTAGGGTATAGAGTGTAGAGTGTAGGGTGTAGAGTGGAGAGTGTAAGGTATAGAGTGCAGGGTATAGAGTGTATGTTATATAGAGTGTAGGGTATAGAGTGTAGGGTATAAAGTGTAGAGTGTAGGGTATAGAGTGTAGGGTATAGAGTGTAGAGTGTAGGGTGTAGAGTGGAGAGTGTAAGGTATAGAGTGTAAAGTATAGAGTGTATGTTATAGAGTGTAGGGTATAGAGTGTAGAGTGTAGGGTATAGAGTGTAGGGTATAGAGTGTAGGGTATAAAGTGTAGAGTGTAGGGTATAGAGTGTAGGGTTTAGAGTGTATGTTATAGAGTGTAGGGTATAGAGTGTAGAGTGTAGGATATAGAGTGTAGAGTGTAGGGTATAGAGTGTAGGGTATATAGTGTAGGGTATAGAGTGTAGGGTATAGAGTGTAGGGTATAGAGTGTAGGTTATAGAGTGTAGAGTGTAGGGTATAGAGTGTAGGGTATAGAGTGTAGAGTGTAGGGTATAGAGTGTAGGGTATAGAGTGTAGGGTGTAGAGTGTAGGGTATAGAGTGTAGGGTATAGAGTGTAGAGTGTAGGGTATAAAGTGTAGGGTATAGAGTGTAGGGTGTAGAGTGTAGGGTATAGAGTGTAGAGTGTAGGGTATAGAGTGTATGGTATAATGTGTAGGGCATAGAGTGTAGGGTGTAGAGTGTAGGGTACAGAGTGTAGGGTATAGAGTGTAGGGTATAGAGTGTAGAGTGTACGGTATATAGTGTAGGGTATAGAGTATAGAGTGTAGGGTATAGAGTGTAGGGTGTAGAGTGTAGAGTGTAGAGTGTAGGGTATAGAGTGTAGAGTGTAGGGTATAGAGTGTAGGGTATAGAGTGTATGGTATAGAGGAGGGTATAGAGTGTAGGGTATAGAGTGTAGAGTGTAGGGTATAGAGTGTAGAGTGTAGGGTATAGAGTGTAGGGTATAAAGAGTAGAGTGTAGGGTATAGAGTGTAGAGTGTAGGGTATGGAGTGTATGGTATAGAGTGTATGGTATAGAGTGTAGAGTATAGAGTGTTGGGTATAGAGTGTAGAGTGTAGGGTATAGAGTGTAGGGTATATAGTGTAGGGTATAGAGTGTATGGTATACAGTGTAGAGTGTAGGGATTAGAGTGTAGGGTATAGAGTGTAGGGTGTAGAGTGTAGGGTATAGAGTGTAGGGTATAGAGTGTATGGTAAAGAGTGTAGGGTATAGAGTGTTGGGTATAGATTGTAGGGTATAGAATGTAGAGTGTAGTGTATAGAGTATAGGGTATAGAGTGTATGGTGTAGAGTGTAGGGTATAGAGTGTATAGTGTAGGGTATAGAGTGCAGGGTATAGAGTGTATGGAATAGAGTGTATGGAATATAGTGTACGGTATAGAGTGTAGAGTGTAGGGTATAGAGTGTAGAAAGTAGGGTATAGTGTGTAGGGTATGAAGTGTAGAGTGTAGGGTATAGAGTGTAGGGTATAGAGTGTAGATTGTATGGTATAGAGTGTAGGGTATAGAGTGTATAGTGTAGGGTGTAGAGTGTAGGGTATAGAGTGTAGGGTATAGAGTGTTGGGATATAGAGTGTAGGGTATAGAGTGTAGGGTATAGAGTGTAGGGTATAGATTGTAGGGTATAGAGTGTAGGGTATAGAGTGTAGGGTATAGAGTATATAGTGTAGGGTATAGAGTGTAGGGTATAGAGTGTAGAGTGTAGGGTATAGAGTGTAGGGTATAGAGTGTAGGGTATAAAGTGTAGAGTGTATGGTATAGAGTGTAGGGTATAGAGTGTAGGGTATAGAGTGTAGGGTATAGAGTGTATGGTGTAGAGTGTAGGGTATAGAGTGTATAGTGTAGGGTATAGAGTGCAGGGTATAGAGTGTATGGAATAGAGTGTATGGAATATAGTGTACGGTATGGAGTGTAGAGTGTAGGGTATAGAGTGTAGAAAGTAGGGTATAGTGTGTAGGGTATGAAGTGTAGAGTGTAGGGTATAGAGTGTAGGGTATAGAGTGTAGGGTATAGAGTGTAGATTGTATGGTATAGAGTGTAGGGTATAGAGTGTATAGTGTAGGGTGTAAAGTGTAGGGTATAGAGTGTAGGGTATAGAGTGTTGGGATATAGAGTGTAGGGTATAGAGTGTAGGGTATAGAGTGTAGGGTATAGATTGTAGGGTATAGAGTGTAGGGTATAGAGTGTAGGGTATAGAGTATATAGTGTAGGGTATAGAGTGTAGGGTATAGAGTGTAGAGTGTAGGGTATAGAGTGTAGGGTATAGAGTGTAGGGTATAAAGTGTAGAGTGTAGGGTATAGAGTGTAGGGTATAGAGTGTAGGGTATAGAGTGTAGGGTATAGAGTGTAGAGTGTAGGGTGTAGAGTGTAGGGTATAGAGTGTAAGATATAGAGTGTAGGGTATAGAGTGTATGTTATAGAGTGTAGGGTATAGAGTGTAGAGTGTAGGGTATAGAGTGTAGGGTATAGAGTGTAGGGTATAGAGTGTAGGGTATAAAGTGTAGAGTGTAGGGTATAGAGTGTAGGGTTTAGAGTGTATGTTATAGAGTGTAGGGTATAGAGTGTAGAGTGTAGGATATAGAGTGTAGAGTGTAGGGTATAAAGTGTAGGGTATATAGTGTAGGGTATAGAGTGTAGGGTATAGAGTGTAGGGTATAGAGTGTATGGTATAGAGTGTAGAGTGTAGGGTATAGAGTGTAGAAAGTAGGGTATAGTGTGTAGGGTATAGAGTGTAGAGTGTAGGGTATAGAGTGTAGGGTATAGAGTGTAGATTGTATGGTATAGAGTGTAGGGTATAGAGTGTATAGTGTAGGGTATAGAGTGTAGAGTGTAGGGTATAGAGTGTAGGGTATAGAGTGTTGTGATATATAGTGTAGGGTATAGAGTGTCGGGTATAGAGTGTAGGGTATAGATTGTAGGGTATAGAGTGTAGGGTATAGAGTATATAGTATAGGGTATAGAGTGTAGGGTATAGAGTGTAGAGTGTAGGGTATATAGTGTAGGGTATAGAGTGTAGGGTATAGAGTGTAGGGTATATAGTGTAGAGTGTAGGGTATAGAGTGTAGGGTATAGAGTGTAGAGTGTAGGGTGTAGAGTGGAGAGTGTAGGGTATAGAGTGTAAGGTATAGAGTGTAGGGTATAGAGTGTATGTTATAGAGTGTAGGGTGTAGAGTGTAGGGTATAGAGTGTAGAAAGTAGGGTATAGTGTGTAGGGTATAGAGTGTAGAGTGTAGGGTATAGAGTGTAGGGTATAGAGTGTAGATTGTATGGTATAGAGTGTAGGGTATAGAGTGTATAGTGTAGGGTATAGAGTGTAGAGTGTAGGGTATAGAGTGTAGGGTATAGAGTGTTGGGATATAGAGTGTAGGGTATAGAGTGTAGGGTATAGAGTGTACTGTATAGATTTTAGGGTATAGAGTGTAGGGTATAGAGTGTAGGGTATTGAGTATATAGTGTAGGGTATAGAGTGTAGGGTATAGAGTGTAGAGTTTAGGGTATAGAGTGTAGGGTATATAGTGTAGGGTATAGAGTGTAGGGTATAAAGTGTAGAGTGTAGGGTATAGAGTGTAGGGTATAGAGTGTAGGGTGTAGAGTGGAGAGTGTAAGGTATAGAGTGTAAGGTATAGAGTGTAAGGTATAGAGTGTATGTTATAGAATGTAGGGTATAGAGTGTAGAGTGTAGGGTATAGAGTGTAGGGTATAGAGTGTAGGGTATAAAGTGTAGAGTGTAGGGTATAGAGTGTAGGGTATAGAGTGTAGAGTGTAGGATATAGAGTGTAGAGTGTAGGGTATAGAGTGTAGGGTATATAGTGTAGGGTATAGATTGCAGGGTATAGAGTGTAGGGTATAGAGTGTAGAGTGTAGGGTATAGAGTGTAGGGTATAGAGTGTAGAGTGTAGGTTATAGAGTGTATGGTATAGAGTGTAGGGTGTAGAGTGCATGGTATAGAGTGTAGGGTATAGAGTGTAGAGTGTAGGGTATAGAGTGTAGGGTGTAGAGTGTAGGGTATAGAGTGTAGGGTGTAGGGTATAGAGTGTATGGTATAATGCGTAGGGTATAGAGTGTAGGGTGTAGAGTGTAGGGTATAGAGTGTAGGGTATAGAGTGTAGGGTATAGAGTGTAGGGTATAGAGTGTAGAGTGTAGGTTATATAGTGTAGGGTATAGAGTATAGAGTGTAGGGTATAGAGTGTAGGGTATAGAGTGTAGAGTGTAGAGTGTAGGGTATAGAGTGTAGAGTGTAGGGTATAGAGTGTAGGGTGTAGAGTGTATGGTATAGAGTGTAGGGTATAGAGTGTAGGGTATAGAGTGTAGAGTGTAGGGATTAGAGTGTAGGGCATAGAGTGTAGGGTGTAGAGTGTAGGGTATAGAGTGTAGAGTGTAGGGTATAGAGTGTATGGTATAATGTGTAGGGTATAGAGTGTAGGGTGTAGAGTGTAGGGTATAGAGTGTAGGGTATAGAGTGTAGGGTATAGAGTGTAGGGTATAGAGTGTAGAGTGTAGGTTATATAGTGTAGGGTATAGAGTATAGAGTGTAGGGTATAGAGTGTAGAGTGTATGGTATAGAGTGTAGAGTTTAGGGTATAGAGTGTAGGGTATAGAGTGTAGGGTTTAGAGTGTATGGTATAGAGTGTAGGGTATAGAGTGTAGAGTGTAGGGTATAGAGTGTAGGATATAGAGTGTAGGGTATAGAGTGTATGGTATAGAGTGTACGGTATAGAGTGTACAGTGTAGGGTATAGAGTGTAGGGTATAGATTGTAGGGTATAGAGTGTATGGTATAGAGTGTAGAGTGTAGGGTATAGAGTGTAGAAAGTAGGGTATAGTGTGTAGGGTATAGAGTGTAGAGTGTAGGGTATAGAGTGTAGGGTATAGAGTGTAGATTGTATGGTATAGAGTGTAGGGTATAGAGTGTAGAGTGTAGGGTGTAGAGTGGAGAGTGTAGGGTATAGAGTGTAAGGTATAGAGTGTAGGGTATAGAGTGTATGTTATAGAGTGTAGGGTGTAGAATGTAGGGTATAGAGTGTAGAAAGTAGGGTATAGTGTGTAGGGTATAGAGTGTAGGGTATAGAGTGTATGGTATAGAGTGTAGAGTGTAGGGTATAGAGTGTAGAAAGTAGGGTATAGTGTGTAGGGTATAGAGTGTAGAGTGTAGGGTATAGAGTGTAGGGTATAGAGTGTAGATTGTATGGTATAGAGTGTAGGGTATAGAGTGTATAGTGTAGGGTATAGAGTGTAGAGTGTAGGGTATAGAGTGTAGGGTATAGAGTGTTGGGATATAGAGTGTAGGGTATAGAGTGTAGGGTATAGAGTGTACTGTATAGATATTAGGGTATAGAGTGTAGGGTATAGAGTGTAGGGTATAGAGTATATAGTGTAGGGTATAGAGTGTAGGGTATAGAGTGTAGAGTTTAGGGTATAGAGTGTAGGGTATAGAGTGTAGGGTGTAGAGTGTAGGGTATAAAGTGTAGAGTGTAGGGTATAGAGTGTAGGGTATAGAGTGTAGGGTGTAAAGTGGAGAGTGTAAGGTATAGAGTGTAAGGTATAGAGTGTAGGGTATAGAGTGTATGTTATAGAATGTAGGGTATAGAGTGTAGAGTGTAGGGTATAGAGTGTAGGGTATAGAGTGTAGGGTATAGAGTGTAGGGTATAAAGTGTAGAGTGTAGGGTATAGAGTGTAGGGTATAGAGTGTAGAGTGTAGGATATAGAGTGTAGAGTGTAGGGTATAGAGTGTAGGGTATATAGTGTAGGGTATAGATTGCAGGGTATAGAGTGTAGGGTATAGAGTGTAGAGTGTAGGGTATAGAGTGTAGAGTGTAGGGTATAGAGTGTATGGTATAGAGTGTAGGGTGTAGAGTGCATGGTATAGAGTGTAGGGTATAGAGTGTAGAGTGTAGAGTGTAGGGTATAGAGTGTAGGGTGTAGAGTGTAGGGTATAGAGTGTAGGGTGTAGGGTATAGAGTGTATGGTATAATGTGTAGGGTATAGAGTGTAGGGTGTAGAGTGTAGGGTATAGAGTGTAGGGTATAGAGTGTAGGGTATAGAGTGTAGGGTATAGAGTGTAGAGTGTAGGTTATATAGTGTAGGGTATAGAGTATAGAGTGTAGGGTATAGAGTGTAGGGTATAGAGTGTAGAGTGTAGAGTGTAGGGTATAGAGTGTAGAGTGTAGGGTATAGAGTGTAGGGTGTAGAGTGTATGGTATAGAGTGTAGGGTATAGAGTGTAGGGTATAGAGTGTAGAGTGTAGGGTTTAGAGTGTAGGGTATAGAGTGTAGGGTGTAGAGTGTAGGGTATAGAGTGTAGAGTGTAGGGTATAGAGTGTATGGTATAATGTGTAGGGTATAGAGTGTAGGGTGTAGAGTGTAGGGTATAGAGTGTAGGGTATAGAGTGTAGGGTATAGAGTGTAGGGTATAGAGTGTAGAGTGTAGGTTATATAGTGTAGGGTATAGAGTATAGAGTGTAGGGTATAGAGTGTAGGGTATAGAGTGTAGAGTGTAGAGTGTAGGGTATAGAGTGTAGAGTGTAGGGTATAGAGTGTAGGGTATAGAGTGTATGGTATAGAGTGTAGGGTATAGAGTGTAGGGTATAGAGTGTAGAGTGTAGGGATTAGAGTGTAGGGTATAGAGTGTATTGTATAGAGTGTAGAGTGTAGGGTATAGAGTGTAGGGTATAGAGTGTACGGTATAGAGTGTTGGGCTATAGAGTGTAGGGTATAGAGTATAGGGTATAGAGTGTAGGGTATAGAGTGTAGGGTATAGAGTGTAGGGTATACAGTGTAGGGTATAAAGTGTAGAGTGTAGGGTATAGAGTGTAGGGTATAGAGTGTAGGGTATAGAGTGTAGGGTATAGAGTGTAGAGTGTATGGTATAGAGTGTAGAGTTTAGGGTATAGAGTGTAGGGTATAGAGTGTAGGGTTTAGAGTGTATGGTATAGAGTGTAGGGTATAGAGTGTAGAGTGTAGGGTATAGAGTGTAGGATATAGAGTGTAGGGTATAGAGTGTATGGTATAGAGTGTACGGTATAGAGTGTACAGTGTAGGGTATAGAGTGTAGGGTATAGATTGTAGGGTATAGAGTGTATTGTATAGGGTATAGAGTGTATGGTGTAGAGTGTAGGGTATAGAGTGTATAGTGTAGGGTATAGAGTGTAGGGTATAGAGTGTATGGTATAGAGTGTAGGGTATAGAGTGTATGGTATAGAGTGTATGGTATAGAGTGTAGAGTGTAGGGTATAGAGTGTAGGGTATAGAGTGTAGAGTGTAGGGTATAGAGTTTAGGGTATAGAGTATATGGTGTAGAGTGTAGGGTATAGAGTGTAGGGTATAGAGTGTAGGGTATAGAGTGTATGGTATAGAGTGTAGGGAATTGAGTGTAGAGTGTAGGGTATAGAGTATATGGTATAGAGTGTAGGGTATAGAGTATAGAGTGTAGGGTATAGAGTGTAGGGTATAGAGTGTAGGGTATAGAGTGTATGGTATAGAGTGTAGGGAATAGAGTGTAGAGTGTAGGGTATAGAGTGTATGGTATAGAGTGTAGGGTATAGAGTGTAGAGGGTAGAGTGTAGGGTATAGAGTGTAGGGTATAGAGTGTAGGGTATAGAGTGTAGAGTGTAGGGTATAGAGTGTAGGGTATAGAGTGTAGGGTGTAGAGTGTAGGGTATAGAGTGTAGGGTATAGAGTGTAGAGTGTGGGGTATAAATTGTAGGGTATAGAGTGTAGGGTGTAGAGTGTAGGGTATAGAGTGTAGAGTGTAGGGTATAGAGTGTATGGTATAATGTGTAGGGTATAGAGTGTAGGGTGTAGAGTGTAGGGTACAGAGTGTAGGGTATAGAGTGTAGGGTATAGAGTGTAGAGTGTAGGGTATATAGTGTAGGGTATAGAGTATAGAGTGTAGGGTATAGAGTGTAGGGTATAGAGTGTAGGGTATAGAGTGTAGAGTGTAGAGTGTAGGGTATAGAGTGTAGGGTATAGACTGTATGGTATAGAGTAGGGTATAGAGTGTAGGGTATAGAGTGTAGAGTGTAGGGTATAGAGTGTAGAGTGTAGGGTATAGAGTGTAGGGTATAAAGAGTAGAGTGTAGGGTATAGAGTGTAGAGTGTAGGGTATGGAGTGTATGGTATAGAGTGTAGGGTATAGAGTGTAGAGTATAGAGTGTTGGGTATAGAGTGTAGAGTGTAGGGTATAGAGTGTAGGGTATATAGTGTAGGGTATAGAGTGTATGGTATACAGTGTAGAGTGTAGGGATTAGAGTGTAGGGTATAGAGTGTAGGGTATAGAGTGTAGGGTATAGAGTGTATGGTATATAGTGTAGGGTATAGAGTGTTGGGTATAGATTGTAGGGTATAGAATGTAGAGTGTAGTGTATAGAGTATAGGGTATAGAGTGTATGGTGTAGAGTGTAGGGTATAGAGTGTATAGTGTAGGGTATAGAGTGCAGGGTATAGAGTGTATGGAATAGAGTGTATGGAATATAGTGTACGGTATAGAGTGTAGAGAGTAGGGTATAGAGTGTAGGGTATAGAGCGTAGGGTGTAGGGTATAGATTGTAGGGTATAGAGTGTAGGGTATAGAGTGTAGAGTGTAGGGTATAGAGTGCATGGTATAGAGTGTAGGGTGTAGAGTGTATGGTATAGAGTGTACAGTATAGAGTGTATGGTATAGAGTGTAGAGTGTAGGGTATAGAGTGCATGGTATAGAGTGTAGGGTGTAGAGTGTATGGTATAGAGTGTACGGTATAGAGTGTATGATATAGAGTGTATGGTATATAGTGTAGGGTATAGAGTGTAGGGTATAGAGTGTAGATTGTATGGTATAGAGTGTAGGGTATAGAGTGTATAGTGTAGGGTGTAGAGTGTAGGGTATAGAGTGTAGGGTATAGAGTGTTGGGATATAGAGTGTAGGGTATAGAGTGTAGGGTATAGAGTGTAGGGTATAGATTGTAGGGTATAGAGTGTAGGGTATAGAGTGTAGGGTATAGAGTATATAGTGTAGGGTATAGAGTGTAGGGTATAGAGTGTAGAGTGTAGGGTATAGAGTGTAGGGTATAGAGTGTAGGGTATAAAGTGTAGAGTGTAGGGTATAGAGTGTAGGGTATAGAGTGTAGGGTATAGAGTGTAGGGTATAGAGTGTAGGGTATAGAGTGTAGAGTGTAGGGTGTAGAGTGTAGGGTATAGAGTGTAAGGTATAGAGTGTAGGGTATAGAGTGTATGTTATAGAGTGTAGGGTATAGAGTGTAGAGTGTAGGGTATAGAGTGTAGGGTATAGAGTGTAGGGTATAGAGTGTAGGGTATAGAGTGTAGGGTATAAAGTGTAGAGTGTAGGGTATAGAGTGTAGGGTTTAGAGTGTATGTTATAGAGTGTAGGGTATAGAGTGTAGAGTGTAGGATATAGAGTGTAGAGTGTAGGGTATAAAGTGTAGGGTATATAGTGTAGGGTATAGAGTGTAGGGTATAGAGTGTAGGGTATAGAGTGTATGGTATAGAGTGTAGAGTGTAGGGTATAGAGTGTAGAAAGTAGGGTATAGTGTGTAGGGTATAGAGTGTAGAGTGTAGGGTATAGAGTGTAGGGTATAGAGTGTAGATTGTATGGTATAGAGTGTAGGGTATAGAGTGTATAGTGTAGAGTATAGAGTGTAGAGTGTAGGGTATAGAGTGTAGGGTATAGAGTGTTGGGATATAGAGTGTAGGGTATAGAGTGTCGGGTATAGAGTGTAGGGTATAGAGTGTAGAGTGTAGGGATTAGAGTGTAGGGTATAGAGTGTAGGGTGTAGAGTGTAGGGTATAGAGTGTAGAGTGTAGGGTATAGAGTGTAGGGTATAGAGTGTAGGGTATAGAGTGTAGGGTATAGAGTGTAGGGTATAAAGTGTAGAGTGTAGGGTATAGAGTGTAGGGTTTAGAGTGTATGTTATAGAGTGTAGGGTATAGAGTGTAGAGTGTAGGATATAGAGTGTAGAGTGTAGGGTATAAAGTGTAGGGTATATAGTGTAGGGTATAGAGTGTAGGGTATAGAGTGTAGGGTATAGAGTGTATGGTATAGAGTGTAGAGTGTAGGGTATAGAGTGTAGAAAGTAGGGTATAGTGTGTAGGGTATAGAGTGTAGAGTGTAGGGTATAGAGTGTAGGGTATAGAGTGTAGATTGTATGGTATAGAGTGTAGGGTATAGAGTGTATAGTGTAGAGTATAGAGTGTAGAGTGTAGGGTATAGAGTGTAGGGTATAGAGTGTTGGGATATAGAGTGTAGGGTATAGAGTGTCGGGTATAGAGTGTAGGGTATAGAGTGTAGAGTGTAGGGATTAGAGTGTAGGGTATAGAGTGTAGGGTGTAGAGTGTAGGGTATAGAGTGTAGAGTGTAGGGTATAGAGTGTATGGTATAATGTGTAGGGTATAGAGTGTAGGGTGTAGAGTGTAGGGTATAGAGTGTAGGGTATAGAGTGTAGGGTATAGAGTGTAGGGTATAGAGTGTAGAGTGTAGGTTATATAGTGTAGGGTATAGAGTATAGAGTGTAGGGTATAGAGTGTAGGGTATAGAGTGTAGAGTGTAGAGTGTAGGGTATAGAGTGTAGAGTGTAGGGTATAGAGTGTAGGGTATAGAGTGTATGGTATAGAGTGTAGGGTATAGAGTGTAGGGTATAGAGTGTAGAGTGTAGGGATTAGAGTGTAGGGTATAGAGTGTATTGTATAGAGTGTAGAGTGTAGGGTATAGAGTGTAGGGTATAGAGTGTACGGTATAGAGTGTTGGGCTATAGAGTGTAGGGTATAGAGTATAGGGTATAGAGTGTAGGGTATAGAGTGTAGGGTATAGAGTGTAGGGTATACAGTGTAGGGTATAAAGTGTAGAGTGTAGGGTATAGAGTGTAGGGTATAGAGTGTAGGGTATAGAGTGTAGGGTATAGAGTGTAGAGTGTATGGTATAGAGTGTAGAGTTTAGGGTATAGAGTGTAGGGTATAGAGTGTAGGGTTTAGAGTGTATGGTATAGAGTGTAGGGTATAGAGTGTAGAGTGTAGGGTATAGAGTGTAGGATATAGAGTGTAGGGTATAGAGTGTATGGTATAGAGTGTACGGTATAGAGTGTACAGTGTAGGGTATAGAGTGTAGGGTATAGATTGTAGGGTATAGAGTGTATTGTATAGGGTATAGAGTGTATGGTGTAGAGTGTAGGGTATAGAGTGTATAGTGTAGGGTATAGAGTGTAGGGTATAGAGTGTATGGTATAGAGTGTAGGGTATAGAGTGTATGGTATAGAGTGTATGGTATAGAGTGTAGAGTGTAGGGTATAGAGTGTAGGGTATAGAGTGCAGAGTGTAGGGTATAGAGTTTAGGGTATAGAGTATATGGTGTAGAGTGTAGGGTATAGAGTGTAGGGTATAGAGTGTAGGGTATAGAGTGTATGGTATAGAGTGTAGGGAATAGAGTGTAGAGTGTAGGGTATAGAGTATATGGTATAGAGTGTAGTGTATAGAGTATAGAGTGTAGGGTATAGAGTGTAGGGTATAGAGTGTAGGGTATAGAGTGTATGGTATAGAGTGTAGGGAATAGATTGTAGAGTGTAGGGTATAGAGTGTATGGTATAGAGTGTAGGGTATAGAGTGTAGAGGGTAGAGTGTAGGGTATAGAGTGTAGGGTATAGAGTGTAGGGTATAGAGTGTAGAGTGTAGGGTATAGAGTGTAGGGTATAGAGTGTAGGGTGTAGAGTGTAGGGTATAGAGTGTAGGGTATAGAGTGTAGAGTGTAGGGTATAAATTGTAGGGTATAGAGTGTAGGGTGTAGAGTGTAGGGTATAGAGTGTAGAGTGTAGGGTATAGAGTGTATGGTATAATGTGTAGGGTATAGAGTGTAGGGTGTAGAGTGTAGGGTACAGAGTGTAGGGTATAGAGTGTAGGGTATAGAGTGTAGAGTGTAGGGTATATAGTGTAGGGTATAGAGTATAGAGTGTAGGGTATAGAGTGTAGGGTATAGAGTGTAGGGTATAGAGTGTAGAGTGTAGAGTGTAGGGTATAGAGTGTAGAGTGTAGGGTATAGAGTGTAGGGTATAGACTGTATGGTATAGAGTAGGGTATAGAGTGTAGGGTATAGAGTGTAGAGTGTAGGGTATAGAGTGTAGAGTGTAGGGTATAGAGTGTAGGGTATAAAGAGTAGAGTGTGTGGTATAGAGTGTAGAGTGTAGGGTATGGAGTGTATGGTATAGAGTGTAGGGTATAGAGTGTAGAGTATAGAGTGTTGGGTATAGAGTGTAGAGTGTAGGGTATAGAGTGTAGGGTATATAGTGTAGGGTATAGAGTGTATGGTATACAGTGTAGAGTGTAGGGATTAGAGTGTAGGGTATAGAGTGTAGGGTATAGAGTGTAGGGTATAGAGTGTATGGTATATAGTGTAGGGTATAGAGTGTTGGGTATAGAGTGTATAGTGTAGGGTATAGAGTGCAGGGTATAGAGTGTATGGAATAGAGTGTATGGAATATAGTGTACGGTATAGAGTGTAGAGAGTAGGGTATAGAGTGTAGGGTATAGAGCGTAGGGTGTAGGGTATAGATTGTAGGGTATAGAGTGTAGGGTATAGAGTGTAGAGTGTAGTGTATAGAGTGCATGGTATAGAGTGTAGGGTGTAGAGTGTATGGTATAGAGTGTACAGTATAGAGTGTATGGTATAGAGTGTATTGTGTAGGGTATAGAGTGCATGGTATAGAGTGTAGGGTGTAGAGTGTATGGTATAGAGTGTACGGTATAGAGTGTATGATATAGAGTGTATGGTATATAGTGTAGGGTATAGAGTGTTTGGTATAGAGTGTAAGGTATAGAGTGTAGAGAGTAGGGTATAGATTTTAGAGTGTAGAGTGTAGGGTATAGAGTGAAGGGTATAGAGTGTATGGAATAGAGTGTATAATATAGAGTGTAGGGTGTAGAGTGTAGGGTATAGAGTGTAGAGTGTGGGGTATAGAGTGTAGAGTGTAGGGTATAGAGTGTATGATATAGAGTGTAGGGTATAGAGTGTATGGTATAGATTGCAGGGTATAGAGTGTAGGGTGTAGAGTGTAGGGTATAGAGTGTAGGGTATAGAGTGTATGGTATAGAGTGTATGGTATAGATTGTAGGGTATAGAGTGTAGGGTATAGAGTGTAGAGTGTAGGGTATAGAGTGTAGAAAGTAGGGTATAGTGTGTAGGGTATGAAGTGTAGAGTGTAGGGTATAGAGTGTATGGTATAGAGTGTAGATTGTATGGTATAGAGTGTAGGGTATAGAGTGTATAGTGTAGGGTGTAGAGTGTAGGGTATAGAGTGTAGGGTATAGAGTGTTGGGATATAGAGTGTAGGGTATAGAGTGTAGGGTATAGAGTGTAGGGTATAGATTGTAGGGTATAGAGTGTAGGGTATAGAGTGTAGGGTATAGAGTATATAGTGTAGGGTATAGAGTGTAGGGTATAGAGTGTAGAGTGTAGGGTATAGAGTGTAGGGTATAGAGTGTAGGGTATAGAGTGTAGGGTATAAAGTGTAGAGTGTAGGGTATAGAGTGTAGGGTATAGAGTGTAGGGTATAGAGTGTAGGGTATAGAGTGTAGAGTGTAGGGTGTAGAGTGTAGGGTATAGAGTGTAAGGTATAGAGTGTAGGGTATAGAGTGTATGTTATAGAGTGTAGGGTATAGAGTGTAGAGTGTAGGGTATAGAGTGTAGGGTATAGAGTGTAGGGTATAGAGTGTAGGGTATAGAGTGTAGGGTATAAAATGTAGAGTGTAGGGTATAGAGTGTAGGGTTTAGAGTGTATGTTATAGAGTGTAGGGTATAGAGTGTAGAGTGTAGGATATAGAGTGTAGAGTGTAGGGTATAAAGTGTAGGGTATATAGTGTAGGGTATAGAGTGTAGGGTATAGAGTGTAGGGTATAGAGTGTATGGTATAGAGTGTAGAGTGTAGGGTATAGAGTGTAGAAAGTAGGGTATAGTGTGTAGGGTATAGAGTGTAGAGTGTAGGGTATAGAGTGTAGGGTATAGAGTGTAGATTGTATGGTATAGAGTGTAGGGTATAGAGTGTATAGTGTAGAGTATAGAGTGTAGAGTGTAGGGTATAGAGTGTAGGGTATAGAGTGTTGGGATATAGAGTGTAGGGTATAGAGTGTCGGGTATAGAGTGTAGGGTATAGATTGTAGGGTATAGAGTGTAGGGTATAGAGTATATAGTATAGGGTATAGAGTGTAGGGTATAGAGTGTAGAGTGTAGGGTATAGAGTGTAGGGTATAGAGTGTAGGGTATAGAGTGTAGGGTATATAGTGTAGAGTGTAGGGTATAGAGTGTAGGGTATAGAGTGTAGAGTGTAGGGTGTAGAGTGTAGGGTATAGAGTGTATGGTATAGAGTGTATGGTATAGATTGTAGGGTATAGAGTGTAGGGTATAGAGTGTAGAGTGTAGGGTATAGAGTGTAGGCTATAGAGTGTAGATTGTATGGTATAGAGTGTAGGGTATAGAGTGTATAGTGTAGGGTATAGAGTGTAGAGTGTAGGGTATAGAGTGTAGGGTATAGAGTGTTGGGATATAGAGTGTAGGGTATAGAGTGTAGGGTATAGAGTGTAGGGTATAGATTGTAGGGTATAGAGTATAGGGTATAGAGTGTAGGGTATAGAGTATATAGTGTAGGGTATAGTGTGTAGGGTATAGAGTGTAGAGTGTAGGGTATAGAGTGTAGGATATAGAGTGTAGGGTATAGAGTGTAGGGTATAAAGTGTAGAGTGTAGGGTATAGAGTGTAGGGTATAGAATGTAGGGTATAGAGTGTAGGGTATAGAGTGTAGAGTGTAGGGTAAAGAGTGTAGAGTGTAGGGATTAGAGTGTAGGGTATAGAGTGTAGGGTATAGAGTGTAGAGTGTAGGGTATAGAGTGTAGGGTATAGAGTGCACGGTATAGATTGTTGGGCTATAGAGTGTAGGGTATAGAGTGTAGGGTATACAGTGTAGGGTATAAAGTGTAGAGTGTAGGGTATAGAGTGTAGGGTATAGAGTGTAGGGTATAGAGTGTAGGGTATAGAGTGTAGGGTATTGAGTGTAGAGTGTAGAGTGTAGGGTATAGAGTGTAGAGTTTAGGGTTTAGAGTGTAGGGTATAGAGTGTAGGGTTTAGAGTGTATGGTATAGAGTGTAGGGTATAGAGTGTAGAGTGTAGGGTATAGAGTGTAAGGTATAGAGTGTAGGGTATAGAGTGTATGGTATAGAGTGTACGGTATAGAGTGTAGAGTGTAGGGTATAGAGTGTAGGGTATAAAGTGTAGGGTATAGATTGTAGGGTATAGAGTGTAGAATGTAGGGTATAGGGTATAGAGTGTATGGTGTAGAGTGTAGGGTATAGAGTGTATAGTGTAGGGTATAGAGTGTAGGGTTTAGAGTGTAGGGTATAGAGTGTAGAGTGTAGGGTATAGAGTGTATGGTATAGAGTGTAGGGTATAGAGTGTAGGGTATAGAGTGTAGGGTATAGAGTGTAGGGTATAGAGTGTAGAGTGTAGGGTATAGAGTTTAGGGTATAGAGTGTATGGTATAGAGTGTAGAGTGTAGGGTATAGAGTGTATAATGTAGGGTATAGAGTGTAGGGTATAGAGTGTAGGGTATAGAGCGTATGGTATAGAGTGTAGGGAATAGAGTGTAGAGTGTAGGGTATAGAGTGTATGGTATAGAGTGTAGGGTATAGAGTGTATAGTGTAGGGTATAGAGTGCAGGGCATAGAGTGTATGGAATAGAGTGTATGGAATATAGTGTACGGAATAGAGTGTAGAGTGTAGGGTATAGAGTGTAGGGTATTGAGCGTAGGGTGTAGGGTATAGATTGTAGGGTATAGAGTGTAGGGTATAGAGTGTAGAGTGTAGGGTATAGAGTGCATGATATAGAGTGTAGGGTTTAGAGTGTATGGTATAGAGTGTACAGTATAGAGTGTATGGTATAGAGTGTAGAGTGTAGGGTATAGAGTGTATGGTATAGAGTGTAGGGTGTAGAGTGTATAGTATAGAGTGTAGGGTACAGAGTGTAGAGTGTAGGGTATAGAGTGTAGGGTATAGTGTGTATGGTATAGAGTGTACGGTATAGAGTGTATGATATAGAGTGTATGGTATATAGTGTAGGGTATATAGTGTTTGGTATAGAGTGTAAGGTATAGAGTGTAGAGAGTAGGGTATAGATTTTAGAGTGTAGAGTGTAGGGTATAGAGTGTAGGGTATAGAGTGTATGGAATAGAGTGTATGGTATAGAGTGTAGGGTGTAGAGTGTAGGGTATAGAGTGTAGAGTGTGGGGTATAGAGTGTAGAGTGTAGGGTATAGAGTGTATGATATAGAGTGTAGGGTATAGAGTGTATGGTATAGATTGCAGGGTATAGAGTGTAGGGTATAGAGTGTAGGGTACAGAGTGTAGAGTGTAGGGTATAGAGTGTAGGGTATAGAGTGTAGGGTATAGCGTGTATGGTATAGAGTGTATGGTATAGATTGTAGGGTATAGAGTGTAGGGTATAGAGTGTAGAGTGTAGGGTATAGAGTGTAGAAAGTAGGGTATAGTGTGTAGGGTATAGAGTGTAGAGTGTAGGGTATAGAGTGTAGGGTATAGAGTGTAGATTGTATGGTATAGAGTGTAGGGTATAGAGTGTATAGTGTAGGGTATAGATTGTAGAGTGTAGGGTATAGAGTGTAGGGTATAGAGTGTTGGGATATAGAGTGTAGGGTATAGAGTGTAGGGTATAGAGTGTAGGGTATAGATTGTAGGGTATAGAGTGTGGGGTATAGAGTGTAGGGTATAGATTGTAGGGTATAGAGTGTATTGTATAGGGTATAGAGTGTATGGTGTAGAGTGTAGGGTATAGAGTGTATAGTGTAGGGTATAGAGTGTAGGGTATAGAGTGTAGGGTGTAGACTGTAGGGTATAGAGTGTATGATATAGAGTGTAGGGTATAGAGTGTATGGTATAGATTGCAGGGTATAGAGTGTAGGGTATAGGGTGTAGGGTATAGGGTGTAGGGTGTAGGGTGTAGGGTATAGAGTGTAGAGTGTAGAGTGTAAGGTATAGAGTGTAGGATATAGAGTGTAGGGTATAGAGTGTATGGTATAGAGTGTAGGGTATAGAGTGTAGGGTATAGAGTGTAGGGTATAGATTGTAGGGTATAGAGTGTATTGTATAGGGTATAGAGTGTATGGTGTAGAGTGTAGGGTATAGAGTGTATAGTGTAGGGTATAGAGTGTAGGGTATAGAGTGTAGGGTATAGAGTGTAGAGTGTAGGGTATAGAGTGTATGGTATAGAGTGTAGGGTATAGAGTTTATGGTATAGAGTGTAGGGTATAGAGTGTAGAGTGTAGGGTATATAGTGTAGTGTATAGAGTGTAGGGTATAGAGTGTAAAGTGTAGGATATAGAGTTTAGGGTATAGAGTGTATGGTATAGAGTGTAGAGTGTAGGGTATAGAGTGTATAGTGTAGGGTATAGAGTGTAGGGTATAGAGTGTAGGGTATAGAGTGTATGGTATATAGTGTAGGGAATAGAGTGTAGAGTGTAGGGTATAGAGTGTATGGTATAGAGTGTAGGGTATAGAGTGTAGAGTATAGAGTGTAGGGTATAGAGTGTAGGGTATAGAGTGTAGGGTATAGAGTGTATGGAATAGAGTTTAGGGAATAGAGTGTAGAGTGTAGGGTATAGAGTGTATGGTATAGAGTGCAGGGTATAGAGTGTAGAGGGTAGAGTGTAGGGTATAGAGTGTAGGGTATAGAGTGTAGATTGTAGGGTATAGAGTGTAGGGTATAGAGTGTAGGGTGTAGAGTGTAGGGTATAGAGTGTAGGGTATAGAGTGTAGAGTGTAGGGTATAAAGTGTAGGGTATAGAGTGTAGGGTGTAGAGTGTAGGGTATAGAGTGTAGAGTGTAGGGTATTATTATTATTATTATTTATTATTATAGCGCCATTTATTCCATGGCGCTTTACATGTGAGGAGGGGTATACATAATAAAACAAGTACAATAATCTTGAAAAATACAAGTCACAACTGGTACAGGAGGAGAGAGGACCCTGCCCGCGAGGGCTCACAATCTACAAGGGATGGGTGAGGGTGAGGATACAGTAGGTGAGGGTATAGAGTTTAGGGTATAGAGTGTATGGTATAGAGTGTAGAGTGTAGGGTATAGAGTGTATAGTGTAGGGTATAGAGTGTAGGGTATAGAGTGTAGGGTATAGAGTGTAGGGTATAGAGTGTAGAGTGTAGGGTATAGAGTTTAGGGTATAGAGTGTATGGTATAGAGTGTAGAGTGTAGGGTATAGAGTGTATAGTGTAGGGTATAGAGTGTAGTGTATAGAGTGTAGGGTATAGAGTGTATGGTATAGAGTGTAGGGAATAGAGTGTAGAGTGTAGGGTATAGAGTGTATGGTATAGAGTGTAGGGTATAGAGTGTAGAGTATAGAGTGTAGGGTATAGAGTGTAGGGTATAGAGTGTAGGGTATAGAATGTATGGTATAGAGTGTAGGGAATAGAGTGTAGAGTGTAGGGTATAGAGTGTATGGTATAGAGTGTAGGATGTAGAGTGTAGAGGATAGAGTGTAGGGTATAGAGTGTAGGGTATAGAGTGTAGGGTATAGAGTGTAGAGTGTAGGGTATAGAGTGTAGGGTATAGAGTGTAGGGTATAGAGTGTAGAGTGTAGGGATTAGAGTGTAGGGTATAGAGTGTAGGGTATAGAGTGTAGAGTGTAGGGTATAGAGTGTAGAGTATAGAGTATAGAGTGTAGGGTATAGAGTGTAGGGTATAGAGTGTAAAGTGTAGAGTGTAGAGTATAGAGTGTAGAGTGTAGGGTATAGAGTGTAGGGTATAGAACGTAGGGTGTAGGGTATAGAGTGTAGGGCATAGAGTGTAGGGTATAGAGTGTAGAGTGTAGAGTATAGAGTGTATGGTATAGAGTGTAGGGTGTAGAGTGTAGGGTATAGGGTATAGAGTGCAGGGTATAGAGTGTAGGGTATATAGTGTAGAGTATAGAGTGTAGGGTATAGAGTGTAGAGTGTAGGGTATAGAGTGTAGGGTATATAGTGTATGGTATAGAGTGTAGAGTGTAGAGTGTAGGGTATAGAGTGTATATTGTAGGGTATAGAGTGTAGGGTACAGAGTGTATGGTATAGAGTGTAGGGTATAGAGTGTAGAGTGTAGGGTATAGAGTGTAGGGTATAGTGTATAGGATATAGAGTGTAGGGTATAGGGTGTAGGTTATAGAGTGTAGGGTATAGGGTGTAGGGTATAGAGTATAGAGTGCAGGGTATAGAGTGTAGGGTATATAGTGTAGAGTATAGAGTGTAGGGTATAGAGTGTAGGGTGTAGATTGTAGAGTGTAGGGTATAGAGTGTAGGGTATAGAGTGTAGGGTATAGAGTGTAGGGTATAGAGTGTAGGGTATAGAGTGTAGAGTGTAGGGTATAGAGTGTAGAGTGTAGGGTATAGAGTGTAGGGTATAGAGTGTAGGGTATAGAGTGTAGAGTGTAGGGTATAGAGTGTAGGGTATAGAGTGTAGGGTATATAGTGTAGGGTATAGAGTGTAGGGTATAGAGTGTAGGGTATAGAGTGTAGGGTATAGAGTGTATGGAATAGAGTTTAGAGTGTAGGGTATAGAGTGTAGGGTATAGAGTGTATGGAATAGAGTTTAGAGTGTAGAGTGTAGGGTATAGAGTGTAGGGTATAGAGTGTATGGTATAGAGTGTAGGGTATAGAGGGTGGGGTATAGAGTGTAGGGTATAGAGTGTAGAGTGTAGGGATTAGAGTGTAGGGTATAGAGTGTAGGATATAGAGTGTATGGAATAGAGTGTAGGGTATAGAGTGAAGAGTGTAGGGTATAGAGTGTAGGGTATAGAGCGTACGGTGTAGGGTATAGAGTGTAGGGTATAGAGTGTAGGGTATAGAGTGTATGGTATAGAGTGTAGGGTGTACAGTGTAGGGTATAGAGTGTAGGTTATAGAGTGTAGAGTATAGGGCATAGAGTGTATGGTATAGAGTGTAGGGTGTAGAGTGTATAGTATAGAGTGTAGGGTATAGATTGTATGGTATAGAGTTTAGAGTGTAGGGTATAGAGTGTAGAATATAGAGTGTAGAGTGTAGGGTATAGAGTGTAGGGTATAGAGTGTAGGGTATAGAGTGTACGGTATAGAGCGTATGATATAGAGTGTATGGTATATAGTGTAGGGTATAGAGTGTTTGGTATAGAGTGTAAGGTATAGAGTGTAGAGAGTAGGGTATATATTTTAGAGTGTAGAGTGTAGGGTATAGAGTGTAGGGTATAGAGTGTATGGAATAGAGTGTATGGTATAGAGTGTAGGGTGTAGAGTGTAGGATATAGAGTGTAGAGTGTGGGGTATAGAGTGTAGAGTGTAGGGTATAGAGTGTATGATATAGAGTGTAGGGTATAGAGTGTATGGTATAGATTGCAGGGTATAAAGTGTAGGGTATAGAGTGTAGGGTATAGAGTGTAGAGTGTAGGGTATAGAGTGTAGGGTATAGAGTGTATGGTATAGAGTGTAGGGTATAGAGTGTATGGTACAGATTGCAGGGTATAAAGTGTAGGGTATAGAGTGTAGGGTATAGAGTGTAGAATGTAGGGTATAGAGTGTAGAAAGTAGGGTATAGTGTGTAGGGCATAGAGTGTAGAGTGTAGGGTATAGAGTGTAGGGTATAGAGTGTAGATTGTATGGTATAGAGTGTAGGGTATAGAGTGTATAGTGTAGAGTATAGAGTGTAGAGTGTAGGGTATAGAGTGTAGGGTATAGAGTGTTGGGATATAGAGTGTAGGGTATAGAGTGTAGAGTATAGAGTGTAGGGTATAGAGTGTAGGGTATAGCGTGTAGGGTATAGAGTGTAGGGTATAGAGTATATAGTGTAGGGTATAGAGTGTAGGGTATAGAGTGTAGAGTGTAGGGTATAGAGTGTAGGGTATAGAGTGTAGGGTATAGAGTGTAGGGTATAGAGTGTAGGGTATAGAGTGTACGGTATAGAGCGTATGATATAGAGTGTATGGTATATAGTGTAGGGTATAGAGTGTTTGGTATAGAGTGTAAGGTATAGAGTGTAGAGAGTAGGGTATATATTTTAGAGTGTAGAGTGTAGGGTATAGAGTGTAGGGTATAGAGTGTATGGAATAGAGTGTATGGTATAGAGTGTAGGGTGTAGAGTGTAGGATATAGAGTGTAGAGTGTGGGGTATAGAGTGTAGAGTGTAGGGTATAGAGTGTATGATATAGAGTGTAGGGTATAGAGTGTATGGTATAGATTGCAGGGTATAAAGTGTAGGGTATAGAGTGTAGGGTATAGAGTGTAGAGTGTAGGGTATAGAGTGTAGGGTATAGAGTGTATGGTATAGAGTGTAGGGTATAGAGTGTATGGTATAGATTGCAGGGTATAAAGTGTAGGGTATAAGTATATAAGGGGACAATACAAATATCTCGCTGAGGATCTGTTTATACCAAGGAAGGTGACGGGCACAAGGGGGCATTCTTTGCGTCTGGAGGAGAGAAGGTTTTTCCACCAACATAGAAGAGGATTCTTTACTGTTAGGGCAGTGAGAATCTGGAATTGCTTGCCTGAGGAGGTGGTGATGGCGAACTCAGTCGAGGGGTTCAAGAGAGGCCTGGATGTCTTCCTGGAGCAGAACAATATTGTATCATACAATTATTAGGTTCTGTAGAAGGACGTAGATCTGGGTATTTATTATGATGGAATATAGGCTGAACTGGATGGACAAATGTCTTTTTTCGGCCTTACTAACTATGTTACTATGTTACTATGTTACTATGTATAGAGTGTAGGGTATAGAGTGTAGAATGTAGGGTATAGAGTGTAGAAAGTAGGGTATAGTGTGTAGGGCATAGAGTGTAGAGTGTAGGGTATAGAGTGTAGGGTATAGAGTGTAGATTGTATGGTATAGAGTGTAGGGTATAGAGTGTATAGTGTAGAGTATAGAGTGTAGAGTGTAGGGTATAGAGTGTAGGGTATAGAGTGTTGGGATATAGAGTGTAGGGTATAGAGTGTAGAGTATAGAGTGTAGGGTATAGAGTGTAGGGTATAGCGTGTAGGGTATAGAGTGTAGGGTATAGAGTATATAGTGTAGGGTATAGAGTGTAGGGTATAGAGTGTAGAGTGTAGGGTATAGAGTGTAGGGTATAGAGTGTAGGGTATAGAGTGTAGGATATAAAGTGTAGAGTGTATGGTATAGAGTGTAGGGTATAGAGTGTAGAGTGTAGGGTGTAGAGTGTAGAGTGTAGGGTATAGAGTGTAAGGTATAGAGTGTAGGGTATAGAGTATATGTTATAGAGTGTAGGGTATAGAGTGTAGAGTGTAGGGTATAGAGTGTAGGGTATAGAGTGTAGGGTATAGAGTGTAGGGTATAGAGTGTAGGGTATAAAGTGTAGAGTGTAGGGTATAGAGTGTAGGGTATAGAGTGTAGGGTATAGAGTGTATGGTATAGATTGTATGGTATAGAGTGTAGAGTGTAGGGTATAGAGTGTAGGGTATAGAGTGTAGGGTATATATTATAGAGTGTAGAGTGTAGGGTATAGAGTGTAGGGTATAGAGTGTATGGTGTAGAGTGTAGGGTATAGAGTGTATAGTGTAGGGTATAGAGTGTAGGGTATAGAGTGTAGGGTATATAGTGTATGGTATAGAGTGTACAGTATAGAGTGTATGGTATAGAGTGTAGAGTGTAGGGTATAGAGTGTATGGTATAGAGTGTAGTGTGTAGAGTGTATGGTATAGTGTGTAGGGTACAGAGTGTAGAGTGTAGGGTATAGAGTGTAGGGTATAGAGTGTAGGGTATAGAGTGTACGGTATAGAGTGTATGTTATAGAGTGTATGGTATATAGTGTAGGGTATAGAGTGTTTGGTATAGAGTGTAAGGTATAGAGTGTAGAGAGTAGGGTATAGATTTTAGAATGTAGAGTGTATGGTATAGAGTGTAGGGTATAGAGTGTATGGAATAGAGTGTATGGTATAGAGTGTAGGGTGTAGAGTGTAGGGTATAGAGTGTAGAGTGTGGTTTATAGAGTGTAGAGTGTAGGGTATAGAGTGTATGGTATAGATTGCAGGGTATAGAACGTAGGGTTTATAGTGTAGGGTATAGAGTATAGAGTGTAGGGTATAGAGTGTAGGGTATAGAGTTTAGAGTGTAGAGTGTAGGGTATAGAGTGTAGAGTGTAGGGTATAGAGTGTAGGGTATAGAGTGTATGGTATAGAGTGTAGGGTATAGAGTGTAGGGTATAGAGTGTAGGGTATATATTGTAGGGTATAGAGTGTAGAGTGTAGGGTATAGAGTGTAGGGTATAGAGTGTAGGGTATAGAGTGTAGAGTGTAGGGTATAGAGTTTAGGGTATAGAGTGTATGGTATAGAGTGTAGAGTGTAGGGTATAGAGTGTATAGTGTGGGGTATAGAGTGTAGTGTATAGAGTGTAGGGTATAGAGTGTATGGTATAGAGTGTAGGGAATAGAGTGTAGAGTGTAGGGTATAGAGTGTATGGTATAGAGTGTAGGGTATAGAGTGTAGAGTATAGAGTGTAAGGTATAGAGTGTAGGGTATAGAGTGTAGGGTATAGAATGTATGGTATAGAGTGTAGGGAATAGAGTGTAGAGTGTAGGGTATAGAGTGTATGGTATAGAGTGTAGGGTATAGAGTGTAGAGGATAGAGTGTAGGGTATAGAGTGTAGGGTATAGAGTGTAGAGTGTAGGGTATAGAGTGTAGGGTATAGAGTGTAGGGTATAGAGTGTAGAGTGTAGGGATTAGAGTGTAGGGTATAGAGTGTAGGGTATAGAGTGTAGAGTGTAGGGTATAGAGTGTAGAGTATAGAGTATAGAGTGTAGGGTATAGAGTGTAGGGTATAGAGTGTAAAGTGTAGAGTGTAGAGTATAGAGTGTAGAGTGTAGGGTATAGAGTGTAGGGTATAGAACTTAGGGTGTAGGGTATAGAGTGTAGGGTATAGAGTGTAGGGTATAGAGTGTAGAGTGTAGAGTATAAAGTGTATGGTATAGAGTGTAGGGTGTAGAGTGTAGGGTATAGAGTGTAGGGTATAGGGTGTAGGTTATAGAGTGTAGGGTATAGAGTGTAGGGTATAGGGCATAGAGTGCAGGGTATAGAGTGTAGGGTATATAGTGTAGAGTATAGAGTGTAGGGTATAGAGTGTAGAGTGTAGGGTATAGAGTGTAGGGTATATAGTGTATGGTATACAGTGTAGAGTGTAGAGTGTAGGGTATAGAGTGTATATTGTAGGGTATAGAGTGTAGGGTATAGAGTGTATGGTATAGAGTGTAGGGTATAGAGTGTAGAGTGTAGGGTATAGAGTGTAGGGTATAGTGTGTAGGGTATAGAGTGTAGGGTATAGGGTGTAGGTTATAGAGTGTAGGGTATAGGGTGTAGGGTATAGAGTATAGAGTGCAGGGTATAGAGTGTAGGGTATATAGTGTAGAGTATAGAGTGTAGGGTATAGAGTGTAGGGTGTAGAGTGTAGAGTGTAGGGTATAGAGTGTAGGGTATAGAGTGTAGAGTGTAGGGTATAGAGTGTAGAGTGTAGGGTATAGAGTGTAGGGTATAGAGTGTAGAGTGTAGGGTATAGAGTGTAGGGTATAGAGTGTAGGGTATATAGTGTAGGGTATAGAGTGTAGGGTATAGAGTGTAGGGTATAGAGTGTAGGGTATAGAGTGTATGGAATAGAGTTTAGAGTGTAGGGTATAGAGTGTAGGGTATAGAGTGTATGGAATAGAGTTTAGAGTGTAGAGTGTAGGGTATAGAGTGTAGGGTATAGAGTGTATGGTATAGAGTGTAGGGTATAGAGGGTGGGGTATAGAGTGTAGGGTATAGAGTGTAGAGTGTAGGGATTAGAGTGTAGGGTATAGAGTGTAGGATATAGAGTGTATGGAATAGAGTGTAGGGTATAGAGTGAAGAGTGTTGGGTATAGAGTGTAGGGTATAGAGCGTAGGGTGTAGGGTATAGAGTGTAGGGTATAGAGTGTAGGGTATAGAGTGTATGGTATAGAGTGTAGGGTGTACAGTGTAGGGTATAGAGTGTAGGTTATAGAGTGTAGAGTGTAGGGCATAGAGTGTATGGTATAGAGTGTAGGGTGTAGAGTGTATAGTATAGAGTGTAGGGTATAGATTGTATGGTATAGAGTTTAGAGTGTAGAGTATAGAGTGTAGAATATAGAGTGTAGAGTGTAGGGTATAGAGTGTAGGGTATAGAGTGTAGGGTATAGAGTGTACGGTATAGAGCGTATGATATAGAGTGTATGGTATATAGTGTAGGGTATAGAGTGTTTGGTATAGAGTGTAAGGTATAGAGTGTAGAGAGTAGGGTATAGATTTTAGAGTGTAGAGTGTAGGGTATAGAGTGTAGGGTATAGAGTGTATGGAATAGAGTGTATGGTATAGAGTGTAGGGTGTAGAGTGTAGGATATAGAGTGTAGAGTGTGGGGTATAGAGTGTAGAGTGTAGGGTATAGAGTGTATGATATAGAGTGTAGGGTATAGAGTGTATGGTATAGATTGCAGGGTATAAAGTGTAGGGTATAGAGTGTAGGGTATAGAGTGTAGAGTGTAGGGTATAGAGTGTAGGGTATAGAGTGTATGGTATAGATTGTAGGGTATAGAGTGTAGGGTATAGAGTGTAGAATGTAGGGTATAGAGTGTAGAAAGTAGGGTATAGTGTGTAGGGCATAGAGTGTAGAGTGTAGGGTATAGAGTGTAGGGTATAGAGTGTAGATTGTATGGTATAGAGTGTAGGGTATAGAGTGTATAGTGTAGAGTATAGAGTGTAGAGTGTAGGGTATAGAGTGTAGGGTATAGAGTGTTGGGATATAGAGTGTAGGGTATAGAGTGTAGAGTATAGAGTGTAGGGTATAGAGTGTAGGGTATAGCGTGTAGGGTATAGAGTGTAGGGTATAGAGTATATAGTGTAGGGTATAGAGTGTAGGGTATAGAGTGTAGAGTGTAGGGTATAGAGTGTAGGGTATAGAGTGTAGGGTATAGAGTGTAGGATATAAAGTGTAGAGTGTATGGTATAGAGTGTAGGGTATAGAGTGTAGAGTGTAGGGTGTAGAGTGTAGAGTGTAGGGTATAGAGTGTAAGGTATAGAGTGTAGGGTATAGAGTATATGTTATAGAGTGTAGGGTATAGAGTGTAGAGTGTAGGGTATAGAGTGTAGGGTATAGAGTGTAGGGTATAGAGTGTAGGGTATAGAGTGTAGGGTATAAAGTGTAGAGTGTAGGGTATAGAGTGTAGGGTATAGAGTGTAGGGTATAGAGTGTATGGTATAGATTGTATGGTATAGAGTGTAGAGTGTAGGGTATAGAGTGTAGGGTATAGGGTGTAGGGTATATATTATAGAGTGTAGAGTGTAGGGTATAGAGTGTAGGGTATAGAGTGTATGGTGTAGAGTGTAGGGTATAGAGTGTATAGTGTAGGGTATAGAGTGTAGGGTATAGAGTGTAGGGTATAGAGTGTATGGTATAGAGTGTACAGTATAGAGTGTATGGTATAGAGTGTAGAGTGTAGGGTATAGAGTGTATGGTATAGAGTGTAGTGTGTAGAGTGTATGGTATAGTGTGTAGGGTACAGAGTGTAGGGTGTAGGGTATAGAGTGTAGGTTATAGAGTGTAGGGTATAGAGTGTACGGTATAGATTGTATGATATAGAGTGTATGGTATATAGTGTAGGGTATAGAGTGTTTGGTATAGAGTGTAAGGTATAGAGTGTAGAGAGTAGGGTATAGATTTTAGAATGTAGAGTGTATGGTATAGAGTGTAGGGTATAGAGTGTATGGAATAGATTGTATGGTATAGAGTGTAGGGTGTAGAGTGTAGGGTATAGAGTGTAGAGTGTGGTTTATAGAGTGTAGAGTGTAGGGTATAGAGTGTATGGTATAGATTGCAGGGTATAGAACGTAGGGTTTATAGTGTAGGGTATAGAGTATAGAGTGTAGGGTATAGAGTGTAGGGTATAGAGTGTAGAGTGTAGAGTGTAGGGTATAGAGTGTAGAGTGTAGGGTATAGAGTGTAGGGTATAGAGTGTATGGTATAGAGTGTAGGGTATAGAGTGTAGGGTATAGAGTGTAGGGTATATATTGTAGGGTATAGAGTGTAGAGTGTAGGGTATAGAGTGTAGGGTATAGAGTGTAGGGTATAGAGTGTAGAGTGTAGGGTATAGAGTTTAGGGTATAGAGTGTATGGTATAGAGTGTAAAGTGTAGGGTATAGAGTGTATAGTGTAGGATATAGAGTGTAGTGTATAGAGTGTAGGGTATAGAGTGTATGGTATAGAGTGTAGGGAATAGAGTGTAGAGTGTAGGGTATAGAGTGTATGGTATAGAGTGTAGGGTATAGAGTGTAGAGTATAGAGTGTAGGGTATAGAGTGTAGGGTATAGAGTGTAGGGTATAGAATGTATGGTATAGAGTGTAGGGAATAGAGTGTAGAGTGTAGGGTATAGAGTGTATGGTATAGAGTGTAGGGTATAGAGTGTAGAGGATAGAGTGTAGGGTATAGAGTGTAGGGTATAGAGTGTAGGGTATAGAGTGTAGAGTGTAGGGTATAGAGTGTAGGGTATAGAGTGTAGGGTATAGAGTGTAGAGTGTAGGGATTAGAGTGTAGGGTATAGAGTGTAGGGTATAGAGTGTAGAGTGTAGGGTATAGAGTGTAGAGTATAGAGTATAGAGTGTAGGGTATAGAGTGTAAAGTGTAGAGTGTAGAGTATAGAGTGTAGAGTGTAGGGTATAGAGTGTAGGGAATAGAACGTAGGGTGTAGGGTATAGAGTGTAGGGTATAGAGTGTAGGGTATAGAGTGTAGAGTGTAGAGTATAGAGTGTATGGTATAGAGTGTAGGGTGTAGAGTGTAGGGTATAGAGTGTAGGGTATAGGGTGTAGGTTATAGAGTGTAGGGTATAGAGTGTAGGGTATAGGGTATAGAGTGCAGGGTATAGAGTGTAGGGTATATAGTGTAGAGTATAGAGTGTAGGGTATAGAGTGTAGAGTGTAGGGTATAGAGTGTAGGGTATATAGTGTATGGTATACAGTGTAGAGTGTAGGGTATAGAGTGTATATTGTAGGGTATAGAGTGTAGGGTATAGAGTGTATGGTATAGAGTGTAGGGTATAGAGTGTAGAGTGTAGGGTATAGAGTGTAGGGTATAGTGTGTAGGGTATAGAGTGTAGGGTATAGGGTGTAGGTTATAGAGTGTAGGGTATAGGGTGTATGGTATAGAGTATAGAGTGCAGGGTATAGAGTGTAGGGTATATAGTGTAGAGTATAGAGTGTAGGGTATAGAGTGTAGGGTTTAGAGTGTAGAGTGTAGGGTATAGAGTGTAGGGTATAGAGTGTAGGGTATAGAGTGTAGGGTATAGAGTGTAGGGTATAGAGTGTAGAGTGTAGGGTATAGAGTGTAGAGTGTAGGGTATAGAGTGTAGGGTATAGAGTGTAGGGTATAGAGTGTAGAGTGTAGGGTATAGAGTGTAGGGTATAGAGTGTAGGGTATATAGTGTAGGGTGTAGGGTATAGAGTGTAGGGTATAGAGTGTAGGGTATAGAGTGTATGGAATAGAGTTTAGAGTGTAGGGTATAGAGTGTAGGGTATAGAGTGTATGGAATAGAGTTTAGACTGTAGAGTGTAGGGTATAGAGTGTAGGGTATAGAGTGTATGGTATAGAGTGTAGGGTATAGAGGGTGGGGTATAGAGTGTAGGGTATAGAGTGTAGAGTGTAGGGATTAGAGTGTAGGGTATAGAGTGTAGGATATAGAGTGTATGGAATAGAGTGTAGGGTATAGAGTGAAGAGTGTAGGGTATAGAGTGTAGGGTATAGAGCGTAGGGTGTAGGGTATAGAGTGTAGGGTATAGAGTGTAGGGTATAGAGTGTATGGTATAGAGTGTAGGGTGTACAGTGTAGGGTATAGAGTGTAGGTTATAGAGTGTAGAGTGTAGGGCATAGAGTGTATGGTATAGAGTGTAGGGTGTAGAGTGTATAGTATAGAGTGTAGGGTATAGATTGTATGGTATAGAGTTTAGAGTGTAGGGTATAGAGTGTAGAATATAGAGTGTAGAGTGTAGGGTATAGAGTGTAGGGTATAGAGTGTAGGGTATAGAGTGTACGGTATAGAGCGTATGATATAGAGTGTATGGTATATAGTGTAGGGTATAGAGTGTTTGGTATAGATTGTAAGGTATAGAGTGTAGAGAGTAGAGTATAGATTTTAGAGTGTAGAGTGTAGGGTATAGAGTGTAGGGTATAGAGTGTATGGAATAGAGTGTATGGTATAGAGTGTAGGGTGTAGAGTGTAGGATATAGAGTGTAGAGTGTGGGGTATAGAGTGTAGAGTGTAGGGTATAGAGTGTATGATATAGAGTGTAGGGTATAGAGTGTATGGTATAGATTGCAGGGTATAAAGTGTAGGGTGTAGAGTGTAGGGTATAGAGTGTAGAGTGTAGGGTATAGAGTGTAGGGTATAGAGTGTATGGTATAGATTGTAGGGTATAGAGTGTAGGGTATAGAGTGTAGAATGTAGATTATAGAGTGTAGAAAGTAGGGTATAGTGTGTAGGGCATAGAGTGTAGAGTGTAGGGTATAGAGTGTAGGGTATAGAGTGTAGATTGTATGGTATAGAGTGTAGGGTATAGAGTGTATAGTGTAGAGTATAGAGTGTAGAGTGTAGGGTATAGAGTGTAGGGTATAGAGTGTTGGGATATAGAGTGTAGGGTATAGAGTGTAGAGTATAGAGTGTAGGGTATAGAGTGTAGGGTATAGCGTGTAGGGTATAGAGTGTAGGGTACAGAGTATATAGTTTAGGGTATAGAGTGTAGGGTATAGAGTGTAGAGTGTAGGGTATAGAGTGTAGGGTATAGAGTGTAGGGTATAGAGTGTAGCATATAAAGTGTAGAGTGTATGGTATAGAGTGTAGGGTATAAACTGTAGGGTGTAGAGTGTAGAGTGTAGGGTATAGAGTGTAAGGTATAGAGTGTAGGGTATAGAGTATATGTTATAGAGTGTAGGGTATAGAGTGTAGAGTGTAGGGTATAGAGTGTAGGGTATAGAGTGTAGGGTATAGAGTGTAGGGTATAAAGTGTAGAGTGTAGGGTATAGAGTGTAGGGTATAGAGTGTAAGGTATAGAGTGTATGGTATAGATTGTATGGTATAGAGTGTAGAGTGTAGGGTATAGAGTGTAGGGTATAGAGTGTAGGGTATATATTATAGAGTGTAGAGTGTAGGGTATAGAGTGTAGGGTATAGAGTGTATGGTGTAGAGTGTAGGGTATAGAGTGTATAGTGTAGGGTATAGAGTGTAGGGTATAGAGTGTAGGGTATAGAGTGTATGGTATAGAGTGTACAGTATAGAGTGTATGGTATAGAGTGTAGAGTGTAGGGTATAGAGTGTATGGTATAGAGTGTAGTGTGTAGAGTGTATGGTATAGTGTGTAGGGTACAGAGTGTAGAGTGTAGGGTATAGAGTGTAGGGTATAGAGTGTAGGGTATAGAGTGTACGGTATAGAGTGTATGATATAGAGTGTATGGTATATAGTGTAGGGTATAGAGTGTTTGGTATAGAGTGTAAGGTATAGAGTGTAGAGAGTAGGGTATAGATTTTAGAATGTACAGTGTATGGTATAGAGTGTAGGGTATAGAGTGTATGGAATAGAGTGTATGGTATAGAGTGTAGGGTGTAGAGTGTAGGGTATAGAGTGTAGAGTGTGGTTTATAGAGTGTAGAGTGTAGGGTATAGAGTGTATGGTATAGATTGCAGGGTATAGAACGTAGGGTATATAGTGTAGGGTATAGAGTATAGAGTGTAGGGTATAGAGTGTAGGGTATAGAGTGTAGAGTGTAGAGTGTAGGGTATAGAGTGTAGAGTGTAGGGTATAGAGTGTAGGGTATAGAGTGTATGGTATAGAGTGTAGGGTATAGAGTGTAGGGTATAGAGTGTAGGGTATATATTGTAGGGTATAGAGTGTAGAGTGTAGGGTATAGAGTGTAGGGTATAGAGTGTATGGTGTAGAGTGTAGGGTATAGAGTGTATAGTGTAGGGTATAGAGTGTAGGGCATAGAGTGTAGGGTATAGAGTGTATGGTATAGAGTGTACAGTATAGAGTGTATGGTATAGAGTGTAGAGTGTAGGGTATAGAGTGTATGGTATAGAGTGTAGTGTGTAGAGTGTATGGTATAGTGTGTAGGGTACAGAGTGTAGAGTGTAGGGTATAGAGTGTAGGGTATAGAGTGTAGGGTGTAGAGTGTACGGTATAGAGTGTATGATATAGAGTGTATGGTATATAGTGTAGGGTATAGAGTGTATGGAATAGAGTGTATGGTATAGAGTGTAGGGTGTAGAGTGTAGGGTATAGAGTGTAGAGTGTGGTTTATAGAGTGTAGAGTGTAGGGTATAGAGTGTATGGTATAGATTGCAGGGTATAGAGTGTAGGGTATATAGTGTAGGGTATAGAGTATAGAGTGTAGGATATAGAGTGTAGAGTATAGAGTGTAGAGTGTAGAGTGTAGGGTATAGAGTGTAGAGTGTAGGGTATAGAGTGTAGGGAATAGAGTGTATGGTATAGAGTGTAGGGTATAGAGTGTAGGCTATAGAGTGTAGAGTGTAGGGATTAGAGTGTAGGGTATAGAGTGTAGGGTATAGAGTGTAGAGTGTAGGGTATAGAGTGTAGGGTATAGAGTGTACGGTATAGAGTGTTGGGCTATAGAGTGTTGGGTATAGAGTGTAGGGTATAGAGTGTAGGGTATAGAGTGTAGGGTATACAGTGTAGGGTATAAGGTGTAGAGTGTAGGGTATAGAGTGTAGGGTATAGAGTGTAGGGTATAGAGTGTAGGGTATAGAGTGTAGAGTGTAGGGTATAGAGTGTAGAGTTTAGGGTATAGAGTGTAGGGTTTAGAGTGTATGGTATAGAGTGTAGGGTATAGAGTGTAGAGTGTAGGGTATAGAGTGTAGGGTATAGAGTGTAGGGTATAGATTGTAGAGTATAGAGTGTATTGTATAGGGTATAGAGTGTATGGTGTAGATTGTAGGGTATAGAGTGTATAGTGTACGGTATAGAGTGTAGGGTATAGAGTGTAGGGTATAGAGTGTAGGGTATAGAGTGTATTGTATAGGGTATAGAGTGTATGGTGTAGATTGTAGGGTATAGAGTGTATAGTGTAGGGTATAGAGTGTATGGTATAGAGTGTAGGGTATAGAGTGTATGGTATAGAGTGTAGGGTATAGAGTGTAGAGTGTAGGGTATAGAGTGTAGGGTATAGAGTGTAGGGTATAGAGTGTAGAGTGTAGGGTATAGAGTGTAGGGTATAGAGTGTATGGTATAGAGTGTAGAGTGTAGGGTATAGAGTGTATAGTGTAGGGTATAGAGTGTAGGGTATAGAGTGTAGGGTATAGAGTGTATGGTATAGAGTGTAGGGAATAGAGTGTAGAGTGTAGGGTATAGAGTGTATGGTATAGAGTGTAGGGTATAGAGTGTAGAGGGTAGAGTGTAGGGTATAGAGTGTAGGGTATAGAGTGTAGGGTATAGAGTGTAGAGTGTAGGGTATAGAGTGTAGGCTGTAGAGTGTAGGGTATAGAGAGTAGGGTATATAGTGTAGAGTGTAGGGTATAAAGTGTAGGGTATAGAGTGTAGGATGTAGAGTCTAGGGTATAGAGTGTAGAGTGTAGGGTATAGAGTGTATGGTATAATGTGTAGGGTATAGAGTGTAGAGTGTAGGGTATAGAGTGTAGGGTATAGAGTATAGAGTGTAGGGTATAGAGTGTAGAGTGTAGGGTATAGAGTGTAGGGTATAGAGTGTAGGGTATAGAGTGTATAGTGTAGGGTATAGAGTGTAGGGTATAGAGTGTAGAGTGTAGGGTATAGAGTGTAGGGTATAGAGTGTAGGGTATAAAGTGTAGTGTAGGGTATAGAGTGTAGAGTGTAGGGATTAGAGTGTAGGGTATAGAGTGTAGGGTATAGAGTGTAGAGTGTAGGGTATAGAGTGTAGAGTATAGAGTATAGAGTGTAGGGTATAGAGTGTAGGGTATAGAGTGTAAAGTGTAGAGTGTAGAGTATAGAGTGTAGAGTGTAGGGTATAGAGTGTAGGGTATAGAACGTAGGGTGTAGGGTATAGAGTGTAGGGTATAGAGTGTAGGGTATAGAGTGTAGAGTGTAGAGTATAGAGTGTATGGTATAGAGTGTAGGGTGTAGAGTGTAGGGTATAGAGTGTAGGGTATAGGGTGTAGGTTATAGAGTGTAGGGTATAGAGTGTAGGGTATAGGTTATAGAGTGCAGGGTATAGAGTGTAGGGTATATAGTGTAGAGTATAGAGTGTAGGGTATAGAGTGTAGAGTGTAGGGTATAGAGTGTAGGGTATATAGTGTATGGTATACAGTGTAGAGTGTAGAGTGTAGGGTATAGAGTGTATATTGTAGGGTATAGAGTGTAGGGTATAGAGTGTATGGTATAGAGTGTAGGGTATAGAGTGTAGAGTGTAGGGTATAGAGTGTAGGGTATAGTGTGTAGGGTATAGAGTGTAGGGTATAGGGTGTAGGTTATAGAGTGTAGGGTATAGGTGTAGGGTATAGAGTATAGAGTGCAGGGTATAGAGTGTAGGGTATATAGTGTAGAGTATAGAGTGTAGGGTATAGAGTGTAGGGTGTAGATTGTAGAGTGTAGGGTATAGAGTGTAGGGTATAGAGTGTAGGGTATAGAGTGTAGGGTATAGAGTGTAGAGTGTAGGGTATAGAGTGTAGAGTGTAGGGTATAGAGTGTAGGGTATAGAGTGTAGGGTATAGAGTGTAGAGTGTAGGGTATAGAGTGTAGGGTATAGAGTGTAGGGTATATATTGTAGGGTATAGAGTGTAGGGTATAGAGTGTAGGGTATAGAGTGTAGGGTATAGAGTGTATGGAATAGAGTTTAGAGTGTAGGGTATAGAGTGTAGGGTATAGAGTGTATGTAATAGAGTTTAGAGTGTAGAGTGTAGGGTATAGAGTGTAGGGTGTAGAGTGTATGGTATAGAGTGTAGGGTATAGAGGGTGGGGTATAGAGTGTAGGGTATAGAGTGTAGAGTGTAGGGATTAGAGTGTAGGGTATAGAGTGTAGGATATAGAGTGTATGGAATAGAGTGTAGGGTATAGAGTGAAGAGTGTAGGGTATAGAGTGTAGGGTATAGAACGTAGGGTGTAGGGTATAGAGTGTAGAGTGTAGAGTATAGAGTGTATGGTATAGAGTGTAGGGTGTAGAGTGTAGGGTATAGAGTGTAGGGTTTAGGGTGTAGGTTATAGAATGTAGGGTATAGAGTGTAGGGTATAGGGTATAGAGTGCAGGGTATAGAGTGTAGGGTATATAGTGTAGAGTATAGAGTGTAGGGTATAGAGTGTAGAGTGTAGGGTATAGAGTGTAGGGTATATAGTGTATGGTATACAGTGTAGAGTGTAGAGTGTAGGGTATAGAGTGTATATTGTAGGGTATAGAGTGTAGGGTATAGAGTGTAAGGTATAGAGTGTAGGGTATAGAGTGTAGAGTGTAGGGTATAGAGTGTAGGGTATAGTGTGTAGGGTATAGAGTGTAGGGTATAGGGTGTAGGTTATAAAGTGTAGGGTATAGGGTGTAGGGTATAGAGTATAGAGTGCAGGGTATAGAGTGTAGGGTATATAGTGTAGAGTATAGAGTGTAGGGTATAGAGTGTAGGGTGTAGAGTGTAGAGTGTAGGGTATAGAGTGTAGGGTATAGAGTGTAGGGTATAGAGTGTAGGGTATATAGGGTAGAGTGTAGGGTATAGAGTGTAGAGTGTAGGGTATAGAGTGTAGGGTATAGAGTGTAGGGTATAGAGTGTAGAGTGTAGGGTATAGAGTGTAGGGTATAGAGTGTAGGGTATATAGTGTAGGGTATAGAGTGTAGGGTATAGAGTGTAGGGTATAGAGTGTAGGGTATAGAGTGTATGGAATAGAGTTTAGAGTGTAGGGTATAGAGTGTAGGGTATAGAGTGTATAGTGTAGAGTATAGAGTGTAGAGTGTAGGGTATAGAGTGTAGGGTATAGAGTGTTGGGATATAGAGTGTAGGGTATAGAGTGTAGAGTATAGAGTGTAGGGTATAGAGTGTAGGGTATAGCGTGTAGGGTATAGAGTGTAGATTGTATGGTATAGAGTGTAGGGTATAGAGTGTATAGTGTAGAGTATAGAGTGTAGAGTGTAGGGTATAGAGTGTAGGGTATAGAGTGTTGGGATATAGAGTGTAGGGTATAGAGTGTAGAGTATAGAGTGTAGGGTATAGAGTGTAGGGTATAGCGTGTAGGGTATAGAGTGTAGGGTGTAGAGTGTAGAGTGTAGGGTATAGAGTGTAGGGTATAGAGTGTAGGGTATAGAGTGTAGGGTATAGAGTGTAGGGTATAGAGTGTAGAGTGTAGGGTATAGAGTGTAGGGTATAGAGTGTAGGGTATAGAGTGTAGGGTATAGGGTGTAGGGTATAGAGTATAGAGTGCAGGGTATAGAGTGTAGGGTATATAGTGTAGAGTATAGAGTGTAGGGTATAGAGTGTAGGGTGTAGAGTGTAGAGTGTAGGGTATAGAGTGTAGGGTATAGAGTGTAGGGTATAGAGTGTAGGGTATAGAGTGTAGGGTATAGAGTGTAGAGTGTAGGGTATAGAGTGTAGAGTGTAGGGTATAGAGTGTAGGGTATAGAGTGTAGGGTATAGAGTGTAGAGTGTAGGGTATAGAGTGTAGGGTATAGAGTGTAGGGTATATAGTGTAGGGTATAGAGTGTAGGGTATAGAGTGTAGGGTATAGAGTGTAGGGTATAGAGTGTATGGAATAGAGTTTAGAGTGTAGGGTATAGAGTGTAGGGTATAGATGGTATGTAATAGAGTTTAGAGTGTAGAGTGTAGGGTATAGAGTGTAGGGTGTAGAGTGTATGGTATAGAGTGTAGGGTATAGAGGGTGGGGTATAGAGTGTAGGGTATAGAGTGTAGAGTGTAGGGATTAGAGTGTAGGGTATAGAGTGTAGGATATAGAGTGTATGGAATAGAGTGTAGGGTATAGAGTGAAGAGTGTAGGGTATAGAGTGTAGGGTATAGAGCGTAGGGTGTAGGGTATAGAGTGTAGGGTATAGAGTGTAGGGTATAGAGTGTATGGTATAGAGTGTAGGGTGTACAGTGTAGGGTATAGAGTGTAGGTTATAGAGTGTAGAGTGTAGGGCATAGAGTGTATGGTATAGAGTGTAGGGTGTAGAGTGTATAGTATAGAGTGTAGGGTATAGATTGTATGGTATAGAGTTTAGAGTGTAGGGTATAGAGTGTAGAATATAGAGTGTAGAGTGTAGGGTATAGAGTGTAGGGTATAGAGTGTAGGGTATAGAGTGTACGGTATAGAGCGTATGATATAGAGTGTATGGTATATAGTGTAGGGTATAGAGTGTTTGGTATAGAGTGTAAGGTATAGAGTGTAGAGAGTAGAGTATAGATTTTAGAGTGTAGAGTGTAGGGTATAGAGTGTAGGGTATAGAGTGTATGGAATAGAGTGTATGGTATAGAGTGTAGGGTGTAGAGTGTAGGATATAGAGTGTAGAGTGTGGGGTATAGAGTGTAGAGTGTAGGGTATAGAGTGTATGATATAGAGTGTAGGGTATAGAGTGTATGGTATAGATTGCAGGGTATAAAGTGTAGGGTGTAGAGTGTAGGGTATAGAGTGTAGAGTGTAGGGTATAGAGTGTAGGGTATAGAGTGTATGGTATAGAATGTAGGGTATAGAGTGTAGGGTATAGAGTGTAGAATGTAGATTATAGAGTGTAGAAAGTAGGGTATAGTGTGTAGGGCATAGAGTGTAGAGTGTAGGGTATAGAGTGTAGGGTATAGAGTGTAGATTGTATGGTATAGAGTGTAGGGTATAGAGTGTATAGTGTAGAGTATAGAGTGTAGAGTGTAGGGTATAGAGTGTAGGGTATAGAGTGTTGGGATATAGAGTGTAGGGTATAGAGTGTAGAGTATAGAGTGTAGGGTATAGAGTGTAGGGTATAGCGTGTAGGGTATAGAGTGTAGGGTATAGAGTATATAGTGTAGGGTATAGAGTGTAGGGTATAGAGTGTAGAGTGTAGGGTATAGAGTGTAGGGTATAGAGTGTAGGGTATAGAGTGTAGGATATAAAGTGTAGAGTGTATGGTATAGAGTGTAGGGTATAGAGTGTAGGGTGTAGAGTGTAGAGTGTAGGGTATAGAGTGTAAGGTATAGAGTGTAGGGTATAGAGTATATGTTATATAGTGTAGGGTATAGAGTGTAGAGTGTAGGGTATAGAGTGTAGGGTATAGAGTGTAGGGTATAGAGTGTAGGGTATAGAGTGTAGGGTATAAAGTGTAGAGTGTAGGGTACAGAGTGTAGGGTATAGAGTGTAGGGTATAGAGTGTATGGTATATATTGTATGGTATAGAGTGTAGAGTGTAGGGTATAGAGTGTAGGGTATAGTGTGTAGGGTATAGAGTGTAGGGTATAGGGTGTAGGTTATAAAGTGTAGGGTATAGGGTGTAGGGTATAGAGTATAGAGTGCAGGGTATAGAGTGTAGGGTATATAGTGTAGAGTATAGAGTGTAGGGTATAGAGTGTAGGGTGTAGAGTGTAGAGTGTAGGGTATAGAGTGTAGGGTATAGAGTGTAGGGTATAGAGTGTAGGGTATATAGTGTAGAGTGTAGGGTATAGAGTGTAGAGTGTAGGGTATAGAGTGTAGGGTATAGAGTGTAGGGTATAGAGTGTAGAGTGTAGGGTATAGAGTGTAGGGTATAGAGTGTAGGGTATATAGTGTAGGGTATAGAGTGTAGGGTATAGAGTGTAGGGTATAGAGTGTAGGGTATAGAGTGTATGGAATAGAGTTTAGAGTGTAGGGTATAGAGTGTAGGGTATAGAGTGTATAGTGTAGAGTATAGAGTGTAGAGTGTAGGGTATAGAGTGTAGGGTATAGAGTGTTGGGATATAGAGTGTAGGGTATAGAGTGTAGAGTATAGAGTGTAGGGTATAGAGTGTAGGGTATAGCGTGTAGGGTATAGAGTGTAGATTGTATGGTATAGAGTGTAGGGTATAGAGTGTATAGTGTAGAGTATAGAGTGTAGAGTGTAGGGTATAGAGTGTAGGGTATAGAGTGTTGGGATATAGAGTGTAGGGTATAGAGTGTAGAGTATAGAGTGTAGGGTATAGAGTGTAGGGTATAGCGTGTAGGGTATAGAGTGTAGGGTGTAGAGTGTAGAGTGTAGGGTATAGAGTGTAGGGTATAGAGTGTAGGGTATAGAGTGTAGGGTATAGAGTGTAGGGTATAGAGTGTAGAGTGTAGGGTATAGAGTGTAGGGTATAGAGTGTAGGGTATAGAGTGTAGGGTATAGGGTGTAGGGTATAGAGTATAGAGTGCAGGGTATAGAGTGTAGGGTATATAGTGTAGAGTATAGAGTGTAGGGTATAGAGTGTAGGGTGTAGAGTGTAGAGTGTAGGGTATAGAGTGTAGGGTATAGAGTGTAGGGTATAGAGTGTAGGGTATAGAGTGTAGGGTATAGAGTGTAGAGTGTAGGGTATAGAGTGTAGAGTGTAGGGTATAGAGTGTAGGGTATAGAGTGTAGGGTATAGAGTGTAGAGTGTAGGGTATAGAGTGTAGGGTATAGAGTGTAGGGTATATAGTGTAGGGTATAGAGTGTAGGGTATAGAGTGTAGGGTATAGAGTGTAGGGTATAGAGTGTATGGAATAGAGTTTAGAGTGTAGGGTATAGAGTGTAGGGTATAGATGGTATGTAATAGAGTTTAGAGTGTAGAGTGTAGGGTATAGAGTGTAGGGTGTAGAGTGTATGGTATAGAGTGTAGGGTATAGAGGGTGGGGTATAGAGTGTAGGGTATAGAGTGTAGAGTGTAGGGATTAGAGTGTAGGGTATAGAGTGTAGGATATAGAGTGTATGGAATAGAGTGTAGGGTATAGAGTGAAGAGTGTAGGGTATAGAGTGTAGGGTATAGAGCGTAGGGTGTAGGGTATAGAGTGTAGGGTATAGAGTGTAGGGTATAGAGTGTATGGTATAGAGTGTAGGGTGTACAGTGTAGGGTATAGAGTGTAGGTTATAGAGTGTAGAGTGTAGGGCATAGAGTGTATGGTATAGAGTGTAGGGTGTAGAGTGTATAGTATAGAGTGTAGGGTATAGATTGTATGGTATAGAGTTTAGAGTGTAGGGTATAGAGTGTAGAATATAGAGTGTAGAGTGTAGGGTATAGAGTGTAGGGTATAGAGTGTAGGGTATAGAGTGTACGGTATAGAGCGTATGATATAGAGTGTATGGTATATAGTGTAGGGTATAGAGTGTTTGGTATAGAGTGTAAGGTATAGAGTGTAGAGAGTAGAGTATAGATTTTAGAGTGTAGAGTGTAGGGTATAGAGTGTAGGGTATAGAGTGTATGGAATAGAGTGTATGGTATAGAGTGTAGGGTGTAGAGTGTAGGATATAGAGTGTAGAGTGTGGGGTATAGAGTGTAGAGTGTAGGGTATAGAGTGTATGATATAGAGTGTAGGGTATAGAGTGTATGGTATAGATTGCAGGGTATAAAGTGTAGGGTGTAGAGTGTAGGGTATAGAGTGTAGAGTGTAGGGTATAGAGTGTAGGGTATAGAGTGTATGGTATAGAATGTAGGGTATAGAGTGTAGGGTATAGAGTGTAGAATGTAGATTATAGAGTGTAGAAAGTAGGGTATAGTGTGTAGGGCATAGAGTGTAGAGTGTAGGGTATAGAGTGTAGGGTATAGAGTGTAGATTGTATGGTATAGAGTGTAGGGTATAGAGTGTATAGTGTAGAGTATAGAGTGTAGAGTGTAGGGTATAGAGTGTAGGGTATAGAGTGTTGGGATATAGAGTGTAGGGTATAGAGTGTAGAGTATAGAGTGTAGGGTATAGAGTGTAGGGTATAGCGTGTAGGGTATAGAGTGTAGGGTATAGAGTATATAGTGTAGGGTATAGAGTGTAGGGTATAGAGTGTAGAGTGTAGGGTATAGAGTGTAGGGTATAGAGTGTAGGGTATAGAGTGTAGGATATAAAGTGTAGAGTGTATGGTATAGAGTGTAGGGTATAGAGTGTAGGGTGTAGAGTGTAGAGTGTAGGGTATAGAGTGTAAGGTATAGAGTGTAGGGTATAGAGTATATGTTATATAGTGTAGGGTATAGAGTGTAGAGTGTAGGGTATAGAGTGTAGGGTATAGAGTGTAGGGTATAGAGTGTAGGGTATAGAGTGTAGGGTATAAAGTGTAGAGTGTAGGGTACAGAGTGTAGGGTATAGAGTGTAGGGTATAGAGTGTATGGTATATATTGTATGGTATAGAGTGTAGAGTGTAGGGTATAGAGTGTAGGGTATAGAGTGTAGGGTAAATATTATAGAGTGTAGAGTGTAGGGTATAGAGTGTAGGGTATAGAGTGTATGGTGTAGAGTGTAGGGTATAGAGTGTATAGTGTAGGGTATAGAGTGTAGGGTATAGAGTGTAGGGTATAGAGTGTATGGTATAGAGTGTACAGTATAGAGTGTATGGTATAGAGTGTAGAGTGTAGGGTATAGAGTGTATGGTATAGAGTGTAGTGTGTAGAGTGTATGGTATAGTGTGTAGGGTATAGAGTGTAGAGTGTAGGGTATAGAGTGTAGGGTATAGAGTGTAGGGTATAGAGTGTACGGTATAGAGTGTATGATATAGAGTGTATGGTATATAGTGTAGGGTATAGAGTGTTTGGTATAGAGTGTAAGGTATAGAGTGTAGAGAGTAGGGTATAGATTTTAGAATGTAGAGTGTATGGTATAGAGTGTAGGGTATAGAGTGTATGGAATAGAGTGTATGGTATAGAGTGTAGGGTGTAGAGTGTAGGGTATAGAGTGTAGAGTGTGGTTTATAGAGTGTAGAGTGTAGGGTATAGAGTGTATGGTATAGATTGCAGGGTATAGAACGTAGGGTATATAGTGTAGGGTATAGAGTGTAGGGTATAGAGTGTAGGGTATAGAGTGTAGAGTGTAGAGTGTAGGGTATAGAGTGTAGAGTGTAGGGTATAGAGTGTAGGGTATAGAGTGTATGGTATAGAGTGTAGGGTATAGAGTGTAGGGTATAGAGTGTAGGGTATATATTGTAGGGTATAGAGTGTAGAGTGTAGGGTATAGAGTGTAGGGTATAGAGTGTATGGTGTAGAGTGTAGGGTATAGAGTGTATAGTGTAGGGTATAGAGTGTAGGGTATAGAGTGTAGGGTATAGAGTGTATGGTATAGAGTGTACAGTATAGAGTGTATGGTATAGAGTGTAGGGTATAGAGTGTATGGTATAGAGTGTAGTGTGTAGAGTGTATGGTATAGTGTGTAGGGTACAGAGTGTAGAGTGTAGGGTATAGAGTGTAGGGTATAGAGTGTAGGGTGTAGAGTGTACGGTATAGAGTGTATGATATAGAGTGTATGGTATATAGTGTAGGGTATAGAGTGTTTGGTATAGAGTGTAAGGTATAGAGTGTAGAGAGTAGGGTATAGATTTTAGAGTGTAGAGTGTATGGTATAGAGTGTAGGGTATAGAATGTATGGAATAGAGTGTATGGTATAGAGTGTAGGGTGTAGAGTGTAGGGTATAGAGTGTAGAGTGTGGTTTATAGAGTGTAGAGTGTAGGGTATAGAGTGTATGGTATAGATTGCAGGGTATAGAGTGTAGGGTATATAGTGTAGGGTATAGAGTATAGAGTGTAGGATATAGAGTGTAGGGTATAGAGTGTAGAGTGTAGAGTGTAGGGTATAGAGTGTAGAGTGTAGGGTATAGAGTGTAGGGAATAGAGTGTATGGTATAGAGTGTAGGGTATAGAGTGTAGGCTATAGAGTGTAGAGTGTAGGGATTAGAGTGTAGGGTATAGAGTGTAGGGTATAGAGTGTAGAGTGTAGGGTATAGAGTGTAGGGTATAGAGTGTACGGTATAGAGTGTTGGGCTATAGAGTGTTAGGTATAGAGTGTAGGGTATAGAGTGTAGGGTATAGAGTGTAGGGTATACAGTGTAGGGTATAAGGTGTAGAGTGTAGGGTATAGAGTGTAGGGTATAGAGTGTAGGGTATAGAGTGTAGGGTATAGAGTGTAGAGTGTAGGGTATAGAGTGTAGAGTTTAGGGTATAGAGTGTAGGGTATAAAGTGTAGGGTTTAGAGTGTATGGTTTAGAGTGTAGGGTATAGAGTGTAGAGTGTAGGGTATAGAGTGTAGGGTATAGAGTGTAGGGTATAGATTGTAGGGTATAGAGTGTATTGTATAGGGTATAGAGTGTATGGTGTAGATTGTAGGGTATAGAGTGTATAGTGTAGGGTATAGAGTGTAGGGTATAGAGTGTAGGGTATAGAGTGTAGAGTGTAGGGTATAGAGTGTATGGTATAGAGTGTAGGGTATAGAGTGTATGGTATAGAGTGTAGGGTATAGAGTGTAGAGTGTAGGGTATAGAGTGTAGGGTATAGAGTGTAGGGTATAGAGTGTAGAGTGTAGGGTATAGAGTGTAGGGTATAGAGTGTATGGTATAGAGTGTAGAGTGTAGGGTATAGAGTGTATAGTGTAGGGTATAGAGTGTAGGGTATAGAGTGTAGGGTATAGAGTGTATGGTATAGAGTGTAGGGAATAAAGTGTAGAGTGTAGGGTATAGAGTGTATGGTATAGAGTGTAGGGTATAGAGTGTAGAGGGTAGAGTGTAGGGTATAGAGTGTAGGGTATAGAGTGTAGGGTATAGAGTGTAGAGTGTAGGGTATAGAGTGTAGGCTGTAGAGTGTAGGGTATAGAGTGTAGGGTATATAGTGTAGAGTGTAGGGTATAAAGTGTAGGGTATAGAGTGTAGGGTGTAGAGTCTAGGGTATAGAGTGTAGAGTGTAGGGTATAGAGTGTATGGTATAATGTGTAGGGTATAGAGTGTAGAGTGTAGGGTATAGAGTGTAGGGTATAGAGTATAGAGTGTAGGGTATAGAGTGTAGAGTGTAGGGTATAGAGTGTAGAGTGTAGGGTATAGAGTGTAGGGTATAGAGTGTATAGTGTAGGGTATAGAGTGTAGGGTGTAGAGTGTACGGTATAGAGTGTATGATATAGAGTGTATGGTATATAGTGTAGGGTATAGAGTGTTTGGTATAGAGTGTAAGGTATAGAGTGTAGAGAGTAGGGTATAGATTTTAGAGTGTAGAGTGTATGGTATAGAGTGTAGGGTATAGAGTGTATGGAATAGAGTGTATGGTATAGAGTGTAGGGTGTAGAGTGTAGGGTATACAGTGTAGAGTGTGGTTTATAGAGTGTAGAGTGTAGGGTATAGAGTGTATGGTATAGATTGCAGGGTATAGAGTGTAGGGTATATAGTGTAGGGTATAGAGTATAGAGTGTAGGATATAGAGTGTAGGGTATAGAGTGTAGAGTGTAGGGTATAGAGTGTAGAGTGTAGGGTATAGAGTGTAGGGAATAGAGTGTATGGTATAGAGTGTAGGGTATAGAGTGTAGGCTATAGAGTGTAGAGTGTAGGGATTAGAGTGTAGGTATAGAGTGTAGGGTATAGAGTGTAGAGTGTAGGGTATAGAGTGTAGGGTATAGAGTGTACGGTATAGAGTGTTGGGCTATAGAGTGTTGGGTATAGAGTGTAGGGTATAGAGTGTAGGGTATAGAGTGTAGGGTATAGAGTGTAGAGTGTAGGGTATAGAGTGTAGGGTATATAGTGTATGGTATAGAGTGTAGAGTGTATGGTATAGAGTGTATAGTGTAGGGTATAGAGTGTAGGGTATAGAGTGTAGGGTATAGAGTGTATGGTATAGAGTGTAGGGAATAGAGTGTAGAGTGTAGGGTATAGAGTGTATGGTATAGAGTGTAGGGTATAGAGTGTAGAGGGTAGAGTGTAGGGTATAGAGTGTAGGGTATAGAGTGTAGGGTATAGAGTGTAGAGTGTAGGGTATAGAGTGTAGGCTGTAGAGTGTAGGGTATAGAGTGTAGGGTATATAGTGTAGAGTGTAGGGTATAAAGTGTAGGGTATAGAGTGTAGGGTGTAGAGTCTAGGGTATAGAGTGTAGAGTGTAGGGTATAGAGTGTATAGTATAATGTGTAGGGTATAGAGTGTAGAGTGTAGGGTATAGAGTGTAGGGTATAGAGTATAGAGTGTAGGGTATAGAGTGTAGAGTGTAGGGTATAGAGTGTAGAGTGTAGGGTATAGAGTGTAGGGTATAGAGTGTATAGTGTAGGGTATAGAGTGTAGGGTATAGAGTGTAGAGTGTAGGGTATAGAGTGTAGGGTATAGAGTGTAGGGTATAAAGTGTAGTGTAGGGTATAGAGTGTAGGGTATAGAGTGTAGAGTGTAGGGTGTAGAGTGTAGAGTGTAGGGTATAGAGTGTAAGGTATAGAGTGTAGGGTATAGAGTTTATGTTATAGAGTGTAGGGTATAGAGTGTAGAGTGTAGGGTATAGAGTGTAAGGTATAGAGTGTAGGGTATAGAGTGTAGGGTATAGAGTGTAGGGTATAAAGTGTAGAGTGTAGGGTATAGAGTGTAGGGTATAGAGTGTATGGTATAGATTGTATGGTATAGAGTGTAGAGTGTAGGGTATAGAGTGTAGGGTATAGAGTGTAGGGTATATATTGTAGGGTATAGAGTGTAGGGTATAGAGTGTAGGGTATAGAGTGAATGGTGTAGAGTGTAGGGTATAGAGTGTATAGTGTAGGGTATAGAGTGTAGGGTATAGAGTGTAGGGTATAGAGTGTATGGTATAGAGTGTACAGTATAGAGTGTATGGTATAGAGTGTAGAGTGTAGGGTATAGAGTGTATGGTATAGAGTGTAGTGTGTAGAGTGTATGGTATAGTGTGTAGGGTACAGAGTGTAGAGTGTAGGGTATAGAGTGTAGGGTATAGAGTGTAGGGTATAGAGTGTACGGTATAGAGTGTATGATATAGAGTGTATGGTATATAGTGTAGGGTATAGAGTGTTTGGTATAGAGTGTAAGGTATAGAGTGTAGAGAGTAGGGTATAGATTTTAGAGTGTAGAGTGTAGGGTATAGAGTGTAGGGTATAGAGTGTATGGAATAGAGTGTATGGTATAGAGTGTAGGGTGTAGAGTGTAGGGTATAGAGTGTAGAGTGTGGTTTATAGAGTGTAGAGTGTAGGGTATAGAGTGTATGGTATAATGTGTAGGGTATAGAGTGTAGAGTGTAGGGTATAGAGTGTAGGGTATAGAGTATAGAGTGTAGGGTATAGAGTGTAGAGTGTAGGGTGTAGAGTGTAGGGTATAGAGTGTAGGGTATAGAGTATATAGTGTAGGGTATAGAGTGTAGGGTATAGAGTGTAGAGTGTAGGGTATAGAGTGTAGGGTATAGAGTGTAGGGTATAGAGTGTAGAGTGTAGGGTATAGAGTGTAGGGTATAGAGTGTAGAGTGTAGGGTGTAGAGTGTAGAGTGTAGGGTATAGAGTGTAAGGTATAGAGTGTAGGGTATAGAGTATATGTTATAGAGTGTAGGGTATAGAGTGTAGAGTGTAGGGTATAGAGTGTAGGGTATAGAGTGTAGGGTATAGAGTGTAGGGTATAGAGTGTAGGGTATAAAGTGTAGAGTGTAGGGTATAGAGTGTAGGGTATAGAGTGTAGGGTATAGAGTGTATGGTATAGAGTGTAGAGTGTAGGGTATAGAGTGTAGGGTATAGAGTGTAGGGTATATATTGTAGGGTATAGAGTGTAGAGTGTAGGGTGTAGAGTGTAGGGTATAGAGTGTATGGTGTAGAGTGTAGGGTATAGAGTGTATAGTGTAGGGTATAGAGTGTAGAGTATAGAGTATAGGGTATAGAGTGTATGGTATAGAGTGTACAGTGTAGAGTGTATGGTATAGAGTGTAGAGTGTAGGGTATAGAGTGTATGGTATAGAGTGTAGTGTGTAGAGTGTATGGTATAGTGTGTAGGGTACAGAGTATAGAGTGTAGGGTATAGAGTGTAGGGTATAGAGTGTACGGTATAGAGTGTATGATATAGAGTGTATGGTATATAGTGTAGGGTATAGAGTGTTTGGTATAGAGTGTAAGGTATAGAGTGTAGAGAGTAGGGTATAGATTTTAGAGTGTAGAGTGTAGGGTATAGAGTGTAGGGTATAGAGTGTATGGAATAGAGTGTATGGTATAGAGTGTAGGGTGTAGAGTGTAGGGTATAGAGTGTAGAGTGTGGTTTATAGAGTGTAGAGTGTAGGGTATAGAGTGTATGGCATAGATTGCAGGGTATAGAGTGTAGGGTATATAGTGTAGGGTATAGAGTATAGAGTGTAGGGTATAGAGTGTAGGGTATAGAGTATAGAGTGTAGAGTGTAGGGTATAGAGTGTAGAGTGTAGGGTATAGAGTGTATGGTATAGAGTGTATGGTATAGAGTGTAGGGTATAGAGTGTAGGCTATAGAGTGTAGAGTGTAGGGATTAGAGTGTAGGGTATAGAGTGTAGGGTATAGAGTGTAGAGTGTAGGGTATAGAGTGTAGGGTATAGAGTGTACGGTATAGAGTGTTGGGCTATAGAGTGTTGGATATAGAGTGTAGGGTATAGAGTGTAGGGTATAGAGTGTAGGGTATACAGTGTAGGGTATAAGGTGTAGAGTGTAGGGTATAGAGTGTAGGGTATAGAGTGTAGGGTATAGAGTGTAGAGTTTAGGGTATAGAGTGTAGGGTATAGAGTGTAGGGTTTAGAGTGTATGGTATAGAGTATAGGGTATAGAGTGTAGAGTGTAGGGTATAGAGTGTAGGGTATAGAGTGTAGGGTATAGAGTGTATGGTATAGAGTGTACGGTATAGAGTGTAGAGTGTAGGGTATAGAGTGTAGGTTATAGAGTGTAGGGTATAGATTGTAGGGTATAGAGTGTATTGTATAGGGTATAGAGTGTATGATGTAGAGTGTAGGGTATAGAGTGTATAGTGTAGGGTATAGAGTGTAGGGTATAGATTGTAGGGTATAGAGTGTAGAGTGTAGGGTATAGAGTGTATGGTATAGAGTGTAGGGTATAGAGTGTATGGTATAGAGTGTAGGGTATAGAGTGTAGAGTGTAGGGTATAGAGTGTATGGTATAGAGTGTAGGGTATAGAGTGTAGAGTGTAGGGTATAGAGTGTATGGTATAGAGTGTAGGGTATAGAGTGTAGAGGGTAGAGTGTAGGGTATAGAGTGTAGGGTATGGAGTGTATGGAATAGAGTGTATGGTATAGAGTGTAGGGTGTAGAGTGTAGGGTATAGAGTGTAGAGTGTGGTTTATAGAGTGTAGAGTGTAGGGTATAGAGTGTATGGTATAATGTGTAGGGTATAGAGTGTAGAGTGTAGGGTATAGAGTGTAGGGTATAGAGTATAGAGTGTAGGGTATAGAGTGTAGAGTGTAGGGTGTAGAGTGTAGGGTATAAAGTGTAGGGTATAGAGTATATAGTGTAGGGTATAGAGTGTAGGGTATAGAGTGTAGAGTGTAGGGTATAGAGTGTAGGGTATAGAGTGTAGGGTATAGAGTGTAGAGTGTTGGGTATAGAGTGTAGGGTATAGAGTGTAGAGTGTAGGGTGTAGAGTGTAGAGTGTAGGGTATAGAGTGTAAGGTATAGAGTGTAGGGTATAGAGTATATGTTATAGAGTGTAGGGTATAGAGTGTAGAGTGTAGGGTATAGAGTGTAGGGTATAGAGTGTAGGGTATAGAGTGTAGGGCATAAAGTGTAGAGTGTAGGGTATAGAGTGTAGGGTATAGAGTGTAGGGTATAGAGTGTATGGTATAGAGTGTAGAGTGTAGGGTATAGAGTGTAGGGTATAGAGTGTAGGGTATATATTGTAGGGTATAGAGTGTAGAGTGTAGGGTGTAGAGTGTAGGGTATAGAGTGTATGGTGTAGAGTGTAGGGTATAGAGTGTATAGTGTAGGGTATAGAGTGTAGAGTATAGAGTATAGGGTATAGAGTGTATGGTATAGAGTGTACAGTGTAGAGTGTATGGTATAGAGTGTAGAGTGTAGGGTATAGAGTGTATGGTATAGAGTGTAGTGTGTAGAGTGTATGGTATAGTGTGTAGGGTACAGAGTGTAGAGTGTAGGGTATAGAGTGTAGGGTATAGAGTGTAGGGTATAGAGTGTACGGTATAGAGTGTATGATATAGAGTGTATGGTATATAGTGTAGGGTATAGAGTGTTTGGTATAGAGTGTAAGGTATAGAGTGTAGAGAGTAGGGTATAGATTTTAGAGTGTAGAGTGTAGGGTATAGAGTGTAGGGTATAGAGTGTATGGAATAGAGTGTATGGTATAGAGTGTAGGGTGTAGAGTGTAGGGTATAGAGTGTAGAGTGTGGTTTATAGAGTGTAGAGTGTAGGGTATAGAGTGTATGGCATAGATTGCAGGGTATAGAGTGTAGGGTATATAGTGTAGGGTATAGAGTATAGAGTGTAGGGTATAGAGTGTAGGGTATAGAGTGTAGGGTATAGAGTATAGAGTGTAGAGTGTAGGGTATAGAGTGTAGAGTGTAGGGTATAGAGTGTATGGTATAGAGTGTAGGGTATAGAGTGTAGGCTATAGAGTGTAGAGTGTAGGGATTAGAGTGTAGGGTATAGAGTGTAGGGTATAGAGTGTAGAGTGTAGGGTATAGAGTGTAGGGTATAGAGTGTACGGTATAGAGTGTTGGGCTATAGAGTGTTGGGTATAGAGTGTAGGGTATAGAGTGTAGGGTATAGAGTGTAGGGTATACAGTGTAGGGTATAAGGTGTAGAGTGTAGGATATAGAGTGTAGGGTATAGAGTGTAGGGTATAGAGTGTAGAGTGTAGGGTATAGAGTGTAGAGTTTAGGGTATAGAGTGTAGGGTATAGAGTGTAGGGTTTAGAGTGTATGGTATAGAGTATAGGGTATAGAGTGTAGAGTGTAGGGTATAGAGTGTAGGGTATAGAGTGTAGGGTATAGAGTGTATAGTATAGAGTGTACGGTATAGAGTGTAGAGTGTAGGGTATAGAGTGTAGGGTATAGAGTGTAGGGTATAGATTGTAGGGTATAGAGTGTATTGTATAGGGTATAGAGTGTATGGTGTAGAGTGTAGGGTATAGAGTGTATAGTGTAGGGTATAGAGTGTAGGGTATAGATTGTAGGGTATAGAGTGTAGAGTGTAGGGTATAGAGTGTATGGTATAGAGTGTAGGGTATAGAGTGTATGGTATAGAGTGTAGGGTATAGAGTGTAGAGTGTAGGGTATAGAGTGTAGGGTATAGAGTGTAGGGTATAGAGTGTAGAGTGTAGGGTATAGAGTTTAGGGTATAGAGTGTATGGTATAGAGTGTAGAATGTAGGGTATAGAGTGTATAGTGTAGGATATAGAGTGTAAGGTATAGAGTGTAGGGTATAGAGTGTAGAGGGTAGAGTGTAGGGTATAGAGTGTAGGGTATAGAGTGTAGGGTATAGAGTGTAGGGTATAGAGTGTAGGGTGTAGAGTGTAGGGTATAGAGTGTAGGGTATAGAGTGTAGAGTGTAGGGTATAACGTGTAGGGTATAGAGTGTAGGGTGTAGATTCTAGGGTATAGAGTGTAGAGTGTAGGGTATAGAGTGTATGGTATAATGTGTAGGGTATAGAGTGTAGAGTGTAGGGTATAGAGTGTAGGGTATAGAGTATAGAGTGTAGGGTATAGAGTGTAGAGTGTAGGGTATAGAGTGTAGAGTGTAGGGTATAGAGTGTAGGGTATAGAGTGTATGGTATAGAGTGTAGGGTATAGAGTGTAGGGTATAGAGTGTAGAGTGTAGGGATTAGAGTGTAGGGTATAGAGTGTAGAGTGTAAGGTATAGAGTGTAGGGTATAGAGTGTACGGTATAGAGTGTTGGGCTATAGAGTGTAGGGTATAGAGTGTAGGGTATAGAGTGTAGGGTATAGAGTGTAGGGTATACAGTGTAGGGTATAAAGTGTAGAGTGTAGGGTATAGAGTGTAGGGTATAGTGTGTAGAGTGTAGGGTGTAGAGTGGAGAGTGTAAGGTATAGAGTGTAGGGTATAGAGTGTATGTTATAGAGTGTAGGGTATAGAGTGTAGAGTGTAGGGTATAGAGTGTAGGGTATAGAGTGTAGGGTATAAAGTGTAGAGTGTAGGGTATAGAGTGTAGGGTTTAGAGTGTATGTTATAGAGTGTAGGGTATAGAGTGTAGAGTGTAGGATATAGAGTGTAGAGTGTAGGGTATAGAGTGTAGGGTATATAGTGTAGGGTATAGAGTGTAGGGTATAGAGTGTAGGGTATAGAGTGTAGAGTGTAGGGTATAGAGTGTAGGGTATAGAGTGTAGAGTGTAGGGTATAGAGTGTATGGTATAGAGTGTAGGGTGTAGAGTGTATGGTATAGAGTGTAGAGTGTAGGGTATAGAGTGTAGGGTGTAGAGTGTAGGGTATAGAGTGTAGGGTATAGAGTGTAGAGTGTAGGGTATAAAGTGTAGGGTATAGAGTGTAGGGTGTAGAGTGTAGGGTATAGAGTGTAGAGTGTAGGGTATAGAGTGTATGGTATAATGTGTAGGGCATAGAGTGTAGGGTGTAGAGTGTAGGGTACAGAGTGTAGGGTATAGAGTGTAGGGTATAGAGTGTAGAGTGTAGGGTATATAGTGTAGGGTATAGAGTATAGAGTGTAGGGTATAGAGTGTAGGGTGTAGAGTGTAGAGTGTAGAGTGTAGGGTATACAGTGTAGAGTGTAGGGTATAGAGTGTAGGGTATAGAGTGTATGGTATAGAGTAGGCTATAGAGTGTAGGGTATAGAGTGTAGAGTGTAGGGTATAGAGTGTAGAGTGTAGGGTATAGAGTGTAGGGTATAAAGAGTAGAGTGTAGGGTATAGAGTGTAGAGTGTAGGGTATGGAGTGTATGGTATAGAGTGTAGGGTATAGAGTGTAGAGTATAGAGTGTTGGGTATAGAGTGTAGAGTGTAGGGTATAGAGTATAGGGTATATAGTGTAGGGTATAGAGTGTATGGTATACAGTGTAGAGTGTAGGGATTAGAGTGTAGGGTATAGAGTGTAGGGTGTAGAGTGTAGGGTATAGAGTGTAGGGTATAGAGTGTATGGTATAGAGTGTAGGGTATAGAGTGTTGGGTATAGATTGTAGGGTATAGAATGTAGAGTGTAGTGTATAGAGTATAGGGTATAGAGTGTATGGTGTAGAGTGTAGGGTATAGAGTGTATAGTGTAGGGTATAGAGTGCAGGGTATAGAGTGTATGGAATAGAGTGTATGGAATATAGTGTACGGTATAGAGTGTAGAGTGTAGGGTATAGAGTGTAGAAAGTAGGGTATAGTGTGTAGGGTATGAAGTGTAGAGTGTAGGGTATAGAGTGTAGGGTATAGAGTGTAGATTGTATGGTATAGAGTGTAGGGTATAGAGTGTATAGTGTAGGGTGTAGAGTGTAGGGTATAGAGTGTAGGGTATAGAGTGTTGGGATATAGAGTGTAGGGTATAGAGTGTAGGGTATAGAGTGTAGGGTATAGATTGTAGGGTATAGAGTGTAGGGTATAGAGTGTAGGGTATAGAGTATATAGTGTAGGGTATAGAGTGTAGGGTATAGAGTGTAGAGTGTAGGGTATAGAGTGTAGGGTATAGAGTGTAGGGTATAAAGTGTAGAGTGTAGGATATAGAGTGTAGAGTGTAGGGTATAAAGTGTAGGGTATATAGTGTAGGGTATAGAGTGTAGGGTATAGAGTGTAGGGTATAGAGTGTATGGACCAGCTGCTTCGAAAGCATCACCAAATTTTTGCCTGTAGGACATTATTGCAAGAGAGCTTGGCTGAGTAGATTACACAAGAAGGAAAACACACAGCAAGTCAGCAGGATCTAGGAGCAACATGGCAGATGTGACAACCTACATGGTGAGCTGCAGCATGTGCTACATGTTCACAGATCGACCAGAAGAAGAATCCAATTTCACCTGTCAGAAGTGTAGACTAGTGGCCCTTTTAGAAGAAAAGGTGCGGGGTCTGGAAGAAAGAATAGCAACTTTGAAACTCATCAAAGAGAATGAAGACTTTCTAGACAGAACAGAAGCATCTCTACTGGTCACAGAAGGTGAAAAAAGTGTCAGAGAACCTCCAAAAGCAGATGAGTGGAAGCATGTGACCAAAAGAAGCAAGAAGACCATGGAGAAATCACCAACCATACAACTGAAGAACCGATATCAAATCTTTGTAGAGGATGAAGATGGCACACCTAAGAATGAAGCAATACCAGCAAGCAAAAAAGAAAAGGGCACACAGCAACAAGTGACAGCAAAAAGTACAGCCAAGAAGCAACGAAGAGTGGTGGTGGTGGGAGACTCACTACTGAGAGGCACAGAAGCAGCCATCTGCAGACCGGACATAACTGCAAGAGAAGTATGCTGCCTTCCAGGTGCGATGATCAAGGATGTGACCGATAGGATACCAAAGCTCTTCAGCTCCAAGGACGTCCACCCATTTCTTCTGATACATGTTGGCACCAATGACACGGCAAGGAAGGACCTACCGACAATCTGCAAGGACTTTGAAGAGCTGGGGAAGAAAGTAAAGGAACTGGATGCACAGGTAGTTTTTTCTTCTATCCTTCCAGTAGACGGGCATGGCACCAGGAGATGGAACAGGATCCTTGATGCAAACAACTGGCTAAGACGATGGTGCAGACAACAAGGATTTGGATTCCTGGACCACGGTGTGAATTACTGGTATGATGGACTCCTCGCCAGAGACGGACTACACCTCAACAAACCTGGGAAACACACATTCGCCAGAAGACTCGCTACACTCATCAGGAGGGCGTTAAACTAGAAGAAGAGGGGACGGGAAGAAAAACATTAGACTCGAACAAAGACGACCCAGGAAAACATACTCAGAAGGGAGGTAAGAACATTTCTAAAACAATCCACAGTGAGGAGATTGGAACAAAACAAAATCCTCTAAACTGCATGCTCGCAAACGCCAGAAGCCTGACAAACAAGATGGAAGAACTAGAAGCAGAAATATCTACAGGTAACTTTGACATAGTGGGAATAACCGAGACATGGTTAGATGAAAGCTATGACTGGGCAGTTAACTTACAGGGTTACAGTCTGTTTAGAAAGGATCGTAAAAATCGGAGAGGAGGAGGGGTTTGTCTCTATGTAAAGTCTTGTCTAAAGTCCACTTTAAGGGAGGATATTAGCGAAGGGAATGAGGATGTCGAGTCCATATGGGTTGAAATTCATGGAGGGAAAAATGGTAACAAAATTCTCATTGGGGTCTGTTACAAACCCCCAAATATAACAGAAACCATGGAAAGTCTACTTCTAAAGCAGATAGATGAAGCTGCAACCCATAATGAGGTCCTGGTTATGGGGGACTTTAACTACCCGGATATTAACTGGGAAACAGAAACCTGTGAAACCCATAAAGGCAACAGGTTTCTGCTAATAACCAAGAAAAATTATCTTTCACAATTGGTGCAGAATCCAACCAGAGGAGCAGCACTTTTAGACCTAATACTATCTAATAGACCTGACAGAATAACAAATCTGCAGGTGGTTGGGCATTTAGGAAATAGCGACCACAATATTGTGCAGTTTCACCTGTCTTTCACTAGGGGGACTTGTCAGGGAGTCACAAAAACATTGAACTTTAGGAAGGCAAAGTTTGACCAGCTTAGAGATGCCCTTAATCTGGTAGACTGGGACAATATCCTCAGAAATAAGAATACAGATAATAAATGGGAAATGTTTAAGAACATCCTAAATAGGCAGTGTAAGCGGTTTATACCTTGTGGGAATAAAAGGACTAGAAATAGGAAAAACCCAATGTGGCTAAACAAAGAAGTAAGACAGGCAATTAACAGTAAAAAGAAAGCATTTGCACTACTAAAGCAGGATGGCACCATTGAAGCTCTAAAAAACTATAGGGAGAAAAATACTTTATCTAAAAAACTAATTAAAGCTGCCAAAAAGGAAACAGAGAAGCACATTGCTAAGGAGAGTAAAACTAATCCCAAACTGTTCTTCAACTATATCAATAGTAAAAGAATAAAAACTGAAAATGTAGGCCCCTTAAAAAATAGTGAGGAAAGAATGGTTGTAGATGACGAGGAAAAAGCTAACATATTAAACACCTTCTTCTCCACGGTATTCACGGTGGAAAATGAAATGCTAGGTGAAATCCCAAGAAACAATGAAAACCCTATATTAAGGGTCACCAATCTAACCCAAGAAGAGGTGCGAAACCGGCTAAATAAGATTAAAATAGATAAATCTCCGGGTCCGGATGGCATACACCCACGAGTACTAAGAGAACTAAGTAATGTAATAGATAAACCATTATTTCTTATTTTTAGTGACTCTATAGCGACAGGGTCTGTTCCGCAGGACTGGCGCATAGCAAATGTGGTGCCAATATTCAAAAAGGGCTCTAAAAGTGAACCTGGAAATTATAGGCCAGTAAGTCTAACCTCTATTGTTGGTAAAATATTTGAAGGGTTTCTGAGGGATGTTATTCTGGATTATCTCAATGAGAATAACTGTTTAACTCCATATCAGCATGGGTTTATGAGAAATCGCTCCTGTCAAACCAATCTAATTAGTTTTTATGAAGAGGTAAGCTATAGGCTGGACCACGGTGAGTCATTGGACGTGGTATATCTCGATTTTTCCAAAGCGTTTGATACCGTGCCGCACAAGAGGTTGGTACACAAAATGAGAATGCTTGGTCTGGGGGAAAATGTGTGTAAATGGGTTAGTAACTGGCTTAGTGATAGAAAGCAGAGGGTGGTTATAAATGGTATAGTCTCTAACTGGGTCGCTGTGACCAGTGGGGTACCGCAGGGGTCGGTATTGGGACCTGTTCTCTTCAACATATTCATTAATGATCTGGTAGAAGGTTTACACAGTAAAATATCGATATTTGCAGATGATACAAAACTATGTAAAGCAGTTAATACAAGAGAAGATAGTATTCTGCTACAGATGGATCTGGATAAGTTGGAAACTTGGGCTGAAAGGTGGCAGATGAGGTTTAACAATGATAAATGTAAGGTTATACACATGGGAAGAGGGAATCAATATCACCATTACACACTGAACGGGAAACCACTGGGTAAATCTGACAGGGAGAAGGACTTGGGGATCCTAGTTAATGATAAACTTACCTGGAGCAGCCAGTGCCAGGCAGCAGCTGCCAAGGCAAACAGGATCATGGGGTGCATTAAAAGAGGTCTGGATACACATGATGAGAGCATTATACTGCCTCTGTACAAATCCCTAGTTAGACCGCACATGGAGTACTGTGTCCAGTTTTGGGCACCGGTCCTCAGGAAGGATATAATGGAACTAGAGAGAGTACAAAGGAGGGCAACAAAATTAATAAAGGGGATGGGAGAACTACAATACCCAGATAGATTAGCGAAATTAGGATTATTTAGTCTAGAAAAAAGACGACTGAGGGGCGATCTAATAACCATGTATAAGTATATAAGGGGACAATACAAATATCTCGCTGAGGATCTGTTTATACCAAGGAAGGTGACGGGCACAAGGGGGCATTCTTTGCGTCTGGAGGAGAGAAGGTTTTTCCACCAACATAGAAGAGGATTCTTTACTGTTAGGGCAGTGAGAATCTGGAATTGCTTGCCTGAGGAGGTGGTGATGGCGAACTCAGTCGAGGGGTTCAAGAGAGGCCTGGATGTCTTCCTGGAGCAGAACAATATTGTATCATACAATTATTAGGTTCTGTAGAAGGACGTAGATCTGGGTATTTATTATGATGGAATATAGGCTGAACTGGATGGACAAATGTCTTTTTTCGGCCTTACTAACTATGTTACTATGTTACTATGTTACTATGTATAGAGTGTAGAGTGTAGGGTGTAGAGTGTAGGGTATAGAGTGTAAGATATAGAGTGTAGGGTATAGAGTGTATGTTATAGAGTGTAGGGTATAGAGTGTAGGGTATAGAGTGTAGGGTATAGAGTGTAGGGTATAGAGTGTAGGGTATAAAGTGTAGAGTGTAGGGTATAGAGTGTAGGGTTTAGAGTGTATATTATAGAGTGTAGGGTATAGAGTGTAGAGTGTAGGATATAGAGTGTAGAGTGTAGGGTATAAAGTGTAGGGTATATAGTGTAGGGTATAGAGTGTAGGGTATAGAGTGTAGGGTATAGAGTGTATGGTATAGAGTGTAGAGTGTAGGGTATAGAGTGTAGAAAGTAGGGTATAGTGTGTAGGGTATAGAGTGTAGAGTGTAGGGTATAGAGTGTAGGGTATAGAGTGTAGATTGTATGGTATAGAGTGTAGGGTATAGAGTGTATAGTGTAGGGTATAGAGTGTAGAGTGTAGGGTATAGAGTGTAGGGTATAGAGTGTTGGGATATAGAGTGTAGGGTATAGAGTGTCGGGTATAGAGTGTAGGGTATAGATTGTAGGGTATAGAGTGTAGGGTATAGAGTATATAGTATAGGGTATAGAGTGTAGGGTATAGAGTGTAGAGTGTAGGGTATAGAGTGTAGGGTATAGAGTGTAGGGTATATAGTGTAGAGTGTAGGGTATAGAGTGTAGGGTATAGAGTGTAGAGTGTAGGGTGTAGAGTGGAGAGTGTAGGGTGTAGAGTGTAAGGTATAGAGTGTAGGGTATAGAGTGTATGTTATAGAGTGTAGGGTGTAGAGTGTAGGGTATAGAGTGTAGAAAGTAGGGTATAGTGTGTAGGGTATAGAGTGTAGGGTATAGAGTGTATGGTATAGAGTGTAGAGTGTAGGGTATAGAGTGTAGAAAGTAGGGTATAGTGTGTAGGGTATAGAGTGTAGAGTGTAGGGTATGGAGTGTAGGGTATAGAGTGTAGATTGTATGGTATAGAGTGTAGGGTATAGAGTGTATAGTGTAGGGTATAGAGTGTAGAGTGTAGGGTATAGAGTGTAGGGTATAGAGTGATGGGATATAGAGTGTAGGGTATAGAGTGTAGGGTATAGAGTGTACTGTATAGATTTTAGGGTATAGAGTGTAGGGTATAGAGTGTAGGGTATAGAGTATATAGTGTAGGGTATAGAGTGTAGGGTATAGAGTGTAGAGTTTAGGGTATAGAGTGTAGGGTATAGAGTGTAGGGTATAGAGTGTAGGGTATAAAGTGTAGAGTGTAGGGTATAGAGTGTAGGGTATAGAGTGTAGGGTGTAGAGTGGAGAGTGTAAGGTATAGAGTGTAAGGTATAGAGTGTAGGGTATAGAGTGTATGTTATAGAGTGTAGGGTATAGAGTGTAGAGTGTAGGGTATAGAGTGTAGGGTATAGAGTGTAGGGTATAGAGTGTAGGGTATAAAGTGTAGAGTGTAGGGTATAGAGTGTAGGGTATAGAGTGTAGAGTGTAGGATATAGAGTGTAGAGTGTAGGGTATAGAGTGTAGGGTATATAGTGTAGGGTATAGATTGTAGGGTATAGAGTGTAGGGTATAGAGTGTAGAGTGTAGGGTATAGAGTGTAGGGTATAGAGTGTAGAGTGTATGGTATAGAGTGTAGGGTGTAGAGTGCATGGTATAGAGTGTAGGGTATAGAGTGTAGAGTGTAGGGTGTAGAGTGTAGGGTGTAGAGTGTAGGGTATAGAGTGTAGGGTGTAGGGTATAGAGTGTATGGCATAATGTGTAGGGTATAGAGTATAGAGTGTAGGGTATAGAGTGTAGGGTATAGAGTGTAGAGTGTAGAGTGTAGGGTATAGAGTGTAGAGTGTAGGGTATAGAGTGTAGGGTGTAGAGTGTATGGTATAGAGTGTAGGGTATAGAGTGTGGGGTATAGAGTGTAGAGTGTAGGGATTAGAGTGTAGGGTATAGAGTGTAGGGTGTAGAGTGTAGGGTATAGAGTGTAGAGTGTAGGGTATAGAGTGTATTGTATAATGTGTAGGGTATAGAGTGTAGGGTGTAGAGTGTAGGGTATAGAGTGTAGGGTATAGAGTGTAGGGTATAGAGTGTAGGGTATAGAGTGTAGAGTGTAGGTTATATAGTGTAGGGTATAGAGTATAGAGTGTAGGGTATAGAGTGTAGGGTATAGAGTGTAGAGTGTAGAGTGTAGGGTATAGAGTGTAGAGTGTAGGGTATAGAGTGTAGGGTATAGAGTGTATGGTATAGAGTGTAGGGTATAGAGTGTAGGGTATAGAGTGTAGAGTGTAGGGATTAGAGTGTAGGGTATAGAGTGTATTGTATAGAGTGTAGAGTGTACGGTATAGAGTGTAGGGTATAGAGTGTACGGTATAGAGTGTTGGGCTATAGAGTGTAGGGTATAGAGTATAGGGTATAGAGTGTAGGGTATAGAGTGTAGGGTATACAGTGTAGGGTACAAAGTGTAGAGTGTAGGGTATAGAGTGTAGGGTATAGAGTGTAGGGTATAGAGTGTAGAGTGTAGGGTATAGAGTGTAGAGTTTAGGGTATAGAGTGTAGGGTATAGAGTGTAGGGTTTAGAGTGTATGGTATAGAGTGTAGGGTATAGAGTGTAGAGTGTAGGGTATAGAGTGTAGGATATAGAGTGTAGGCTATAGAGTGTATGGTATAGAGTGTACGGTATAGAGTGTACAGTGTAGGGTATAGAGTGTAGGGTATAGATTGTAGGGTATAGAGTGTATTGTATAGGGTATAGAGTGTATGGTGTAGAGTGTAGGGTATAGAGTGTATAGTGTAGGGTATAGAGTGTAGGGTATAGAGTGTATGGTATAGAGTGTAGGGTATAGAGTGTATGGTATAGAGTGTATGGTATAGAGTGTAGAGTGTAGGGTATAGAGTGTAGGGTATAGAGTGTAGAGTGTAGGGTATAGAGTTTAGGGTATAGAGTGTATGGTGTAGAGTGTAGGGTATAGAGTGTAGGGTATAGAGTGTAGGGTATAGAGTGTATGGTATAGAGTGTAGGGAATAGAGTGTAGAGTGTAGGGTATAGAGTATATGGTATAGAGTGTAGGGTATAGAGTATAGAGTGTAGGGTATAGAGTGTAGGGTATAGAGTGTAGGGTATAGAGTGTATGGTATAGAGTGTAGGGAATAGAGTGTAGAGTGTAGGGTATAGAGTGTATGGTATAGAGTGTAGGGTATAGAGTGTAGAGGGTTGAGTGTAGGGTATAGAGTGTAGGGTATAGAGTGTAGGGTATAGAGCGTAGAGTGTAGGGTATAGAGTGTAGGGTATAGAGTGTAGGGTGTAGAGTGTAGGGTATAGAGTGTAGGGTATAGAGTGTAGAGTGTAGGGTATAAATTGTAGGGTATAGAGTGTAGGGTGTAGAGTGTAGGGTATAGAGTGTAGAGTGTAGGGTATAGAGTGTATGGTATAATGTGTAGGGTATAGAGTGTAGGGTGTAGAGTGTAGGGTACAGAGTGTAGGGTATAGAGTGTAGAGTGTAGGGTATATAGTGTAGGGTATAGAGTATAGAGTGTAGGGTATAGAGTGTAGGGTATAGAGTATAGAGTGTAGAGTGTAGGGTATAGAGTGTAGAGTGTAGGGTATAGAGTGTAGAGTGTAGGGTATAGAGTGTAGGGTATAAAGAGTAGAGTGTAGGGTATAGAGTGTAGAGTGTAGGGTATGGAGTGTATGGTATAGAGTGTAGGGTATAGAGTGTAGAGTATAGAGTGTTGGGTATAGAGTGTAGAGTGTAGGGTATAGAGTGTAGGGTATATAGTGTAGGGTATAGAGTGTATGGTATACAGTGTAGAGTGTAGGGATTAGAGTGTAGGGTATAGAGTGTAGGGTATAGAGTGTAGGGTATAGAGTGTATGGTATAGAGTGTAGGGTATAGAGTGTATGGTATAGATTGTAGGGTATAGAATGTAGAGTGTAGTGTATAGAGTATAGGGTATAGAGTGTGTGGTGTAGAGTGTAGGGTATAGAGTGTATAGTGTAGGGTATAGAGTGCAGGGTATAGAGTGTATGGAATAGAGTGTATGGAATATAGTGTACGGTATAGAGTGTAGAGAGTAGGGTATAGAGTGTAGGGTATAGAGCGTAGGGTGTAGGGTATAGATTGTAGGGTATAGAGTGTAGGGTATAGAGTGTAGAGTGTAGGGTATAGAGTGCATGGTATAGAGTGTAGGGTGTAGAGTGTATGGTATAGAGTGTACAGTATAGAGTGTATGGTATAGAGTGTAGACTGTAGGGTATAGAGTGTATGGTATAGAGTGTAGGGTGTAGAGTGTATAGTATAGAGTGTAGGGTACAGAGTGTAGAGTGTAGGGTATAGAGTGTAGGGTATAGAGTGTATGGTATAGAGTGTACGGTATAGAGTGTATGATATAGAGTGTATGGTATATAGTGTAGGGTATAGAGTGTTTGGTATAGAGTGTAAGATATAGAGTGTAGAGAGTAGGGTATAGATTTTAGAGTGTAGAGTGTAGGGTATAGAGTGTAGGGTATAGAGTGTATGGAATAGAGTGTATAATATAGAGTGTAGGGTGTAGAGTGTAGGGTATAGAGTGTAGAGTGTGGGGTATAGAGTGTAGAGTGTAGGGTATAGAGTGTATGATATAGAGTGTAGGGTATAGAGTGTATGGTATAGATTGCAGGGTATAGAGTGTAGGGTGTAGAGTGTAGGGTATAGAGTGTAGGGTATAGAGTGTATGGTATAGAGTGTATGGTATAGATTGTAGGGTATAGACTGTAGGGTATAGAGTGTAGAGTGTAGGGTATAGAGTGTAGAAAGTAGGGTATAGTGTGTAGGGTATGAAGTGTAGAGTGTAGGGTATAGAGTGTAGGGTATAGAGTGTAGATTGTATGGTATAGAGTGTAGGGTATAGAGTGTATAGTGTAGGGTGTAGAGTGTAGGGTATAGAGTGTAGGGTATAGAGTGTTGGGATATAGAGTGTAGGGTATAGAGTGTAGGGTATAGAGTGTAGGGTATAGATTGTAGGGTATAGAGTGTAGGGTATAGAGTGTAGGGTATAGAGTATATAGTGTAGGGTATAGAGTGTAGGGTATAGAGTGTAGAGTGTAGGGTATAGAGTGTAGGGTATAGAGTGTAGGGTATAGAGTGTAGGGTATAAAGTGTAGAGTGTAGGGTATAGAGTGTAGGGTATAGAGTGTAGGGTGTAGAGTGCATGGTATAGAGTGTAGGGTATAGAGTGTAGAGTGTAGGGTATAGAGTGTAGGGTGTAGAGTGTAGGGTATAGAGTGTAGGGTGTAGAGTGTAGGGTATAAAGTGTAGGGTATAGAGTGTAGGGTGTAGAGTGTAGGGTATAGAGTGTAGAGTGTAGGGTATAGAGTGTATGGTATAATGTGTAGGGTATAGAGTGTACGGTGTAGAGTGTAGGGTATAGAGTGTAGGGTATAGAGTGTAGGGTATAGAGTGTAGGGTATAGAGTGTAGAGTGTAGGTTATATAGTGTAGGGTATAGAGTATAGAGTGTAGGGTATAGAGTGTAGGGTATAGAGTGTAGAGTGTAGAGTGTAGGGAATAGAGTGTAGAGTGTAGGGTATAGAGTGTAGGGTATAGAGTGTAGGGTATAGAGTGTAGAGTTTAGGGTATAGAGTGTAGGGTATAGAGTGTAGGGTTTAGAGTGTATGGTATAGAGTGTAGGGTATAGAGTGTAGAGTGTAGGGATTAGAGTGTAGGGTATAGAGTGTATTGTATAGAGTGTAGAGTGTAGGGAATAGAGTGTAGGGTATAGAGTGTACGGTATAGAGTGTTGGGCTATAGAGTGTAGGGTATAGAGTATAGGGTATAGAGTGTAGGGTATAGAGTGTAGGGTATACAGTGTAGGGTATAAAGTGTAGAGTGTAGGGTATAGAGTGTAGGGTATAGAGTGTAGGGTATAGAGTGTAGAGTGTAGGGTATAGAGTGTAGAGTTTAGGGTATAGAGTGTAGGGTATAGAGTGTAGGGTATAGAGTGTATGGTGTAGAGTGTAGGGTATAGAGTGTAGAGTGCAGGGTATAGAGTGTATGGTATAATGTGTAGGGTATAGAGTGTAGGGTGTAGAGTGTAGGGTATAGAGTGTAGGGTATAGAGTGTAGGGTATAGAGTGTAGAGTGTAGGCTATAGAGTGTAGAGTGTAGGGTATAGAGTGTAGGGTATAGAGTGTAGGGTATAAAGCGTAGAGTGTAGGGTATAGAGTGCAGGGTATAGAGTGTAGAGTGTAGGGTGTAGAGTGTAGAGTGTAGGGTATAGAGTTTAAGGTATAGAGTGTAGGGTAGAGAGTGTAGGGTATAAAGTGTAGAGTGTAGGGTATAGGGTATAGAGTGTAGAGTTTAGGGTATAGAGTGTAGGGTATAGAGTGTAGGGTTTAGAGTGTATGGTATAGAGTGTAGGGTATAGAGTGTAGAGTGTAGGGATTAGAGTGTAGGGTATAGAGTGTATTGTATAGAGTGTAGAGTGTAGGGAATAGAGTGTAGGGTATAGAGTGTACGGTATAGAGTGTTGGGCTATAGAGTGTAGGGTATAGAGTATAGGGTATAGAGTGTAGGGTATAGAGTGTAGGGTATACAGTGTAGGGTATAAAGTGTAGAGTGTAGGGTATAGAGTGTAGGGTGTAGAGTGTATGGTATAGAGTGTAGGGTATAGAGTGTAGAGTGTAGGGTATAGAGTGTAGGGTGTAGAGTGTAGGGTATAGAGTGTAGGGTATAGAGTGTAGAGTGTAGGGTATAAAGTGTAGGGTATAGAGTGTAGGGTGTAGGGTATAGAGTGTAGAGTGTAGGGTATAGAGTGTATGGTACAGTGGGGCAAAAAAGTATTTAGTCAGTCAGCAATAGTGCAAGTTCCACCACTTAAAAAGATGAGAGGCGTCTGTAATTTACATCATAGGTAGACCTCAACTATGGTAGACAAACTGAGAAAAAAAAATCCAGAAAATCACATTGTCTGTTTTTTTAACATTTTATTTACATAGTAACATAGTAACATAGTTAGTAAGGCCGAAAAAAGACATTTGTCCATCCAGTTCAGCCTATATTCCATCATAATAAATACCCAGATCTTCGTCCTTCTACAGAACCTAATAATTGTATGATACAATATTGTTCTGCTCCAGGAAGACATCCAGGCCTCTCTTGAACCCCTCGACTGAGTTCGCCATCACCACCTCCTCAGGCAAGCAATTCCAGATTCTCACTGCCCTAACAGTAAAGAATCCTCTTCTATGTTGGTGGAAAAACCTTCTCTCCTCCAGACGCAAAGAATGCCCCCTTGTGCCCGTCACCTTCCTTGGTATAAACAGATCCTCAGCGAGATATTTGTATTGTCCCCTTATATACTTATACATGGTTATTAGATCGCCCCTCAGTCGTCTTTTTTCTAGACTAAATAATCCTAATTTCGCTAATCTATCTGGGTATTGTAGTTCTCCCATCCCCTTTATTAATTTTGTTGCCCTCCTTTGTACTCTCTCTAGTTCTATTATATCCTTCCTGAGCACCGGTGCCCAAAACTGGACACAGTACTCCATGTGCGGTCTAACTAGGGATTTGTACAGAGGCAGTATAATGCTCTCATCATGTGTATCCAGACCTCTTTTAATGCACCCCATGATCCTGTTTGCCTTGGCAGCTGCTGCCTGGCACTGGCTGCTCCAGGTAAGTTTATCATTAACTAGGATCCCCAAGTCCTTCTCCCTGTCAGATTTACCCAGTGGTTTCCCGTTCAGTGTGTAATGGTGATATTGATTCCCTCTTCCCATGTGTATAACCTTACATTTATCATTGTTAAACCTCATCTGCCACCTTTCAGCCCACGTTTCCAACTTATCCAGATCCATCTGTAGCAGAATACTATCTTCTCTTGTATTAACTGCTTTACATAGTTTTGTATCATCTGCAAATATCGATATTTTACTGTGTAAACCTTCTACCAGATCATTAATGAATATGTTGAAGAGAACAGGTCCCAATACTGACCCCTGCGGTACCCCACTGGTCACAGCGACCCAGTTAGAGACTATACCATTTATAACCACCCTCTGCTTTCTATCACTAAGCCAGTTACTAACCCATTTACACACATTTTCCCCCAGACCAAGCATTCTCATTTTGTGTACCAACCTCTTGTGCGGCACGGTATCAAACGCTTTGGAAAAATCGAGATATACCACGTCCAATGACTCACCGTGGTCCAGTCTATAGCTTACCTCTTCATAAAAACTGATTAGATTGGTTTGACAGGAGCGATTTCTCATAAACCCATGCTGATATGGAGTTAAACAGTTATTCTCATTGAGATAATCCAGAATAACATCCCTCAGAAACCCTTCGAATATTTTACCAACAATAGAGGTTAGACTTACTGGCCTATAATTTCCAGGTTCACTTTTAGAGCCCTTTTTGAATATTGTCACCACATTTGCTATGCGCCAGTCCTGCGGAACAGACCCTGTCGCTATAGAGTCACTAAAAATAAGAAATAATGGTTTATCTATTACATTACTTAGTTCTCTTAGTACTCGTGGGTGTATGCCATCCGGACCCGGAGATTTATCTATTTTAATCTTATTTAGCCGGTTTCGCACCTCTTCTTGGGTTAGATTGGTGACCCTTAATATAGGGTTTTCATTGTTTCTTGGGATTTCACCTAGCATTTCATTTTCCACCGTGAATACCGTGGAGAAGAAGGTGTTTAATATGTTAGCTTTTTCCTCGTCATCTACAACCATTCTTTCCTCACTATTTTTTAAGGGGCCTACATTTTCAGTTTTTATTCTTTTACTATTGATATAGTTGAAGAACAGTTTGGGATTAGTTTTACTCTCCTTAGCAATGTGCTTCTCTGTTTCCTTTTTGGCAGCTTTAATTAGTTTTTTAGATAAAGTATTTTTCTCCCTATAGTTTTTTAGAGCTTCAATGGTGCCATCCTGCTTTAGTAGTGCAAATGCTTTCTTTTTACTGTTAATTGCCTGTCTTACTTCTTTGTTTAGCCACATTGGGTTTTTCCTATTTCTAGTCCTTTTATTCCCACAAGGTATAAACCGCTTACACTGCCTATTTAGGATGTTCTTAAACATTTCCCATTTATTATCTGTATTCTCATTTCTGAGGATATTGTCCCAGTCTACCAGATTAAGGGCATCTCTAAGCTGGTCAAACTTTGCCTTCCTAAAGTTCAATGTTTTTGTGACTCCCTGACAAGTCCCCCTAGTGAAAGACAGGTGAAACTGCACAATATTGTGGTCGCTATTTCCTAAATGCCCAACCACCTGCAGATTTGTTATTCTGTCAGGTCTATTAGATAGTATTATGTCTAAAAGTGCTGCTCCTCTGGTTGGATTCTGCACCAATTGTGAAAGATAATTTTTCTTGGTTATTAGCAGAAACCTGTTGCCTTTATGGGTTTCACAGGTTTCTGTTTCCCAGTTAATATCCGGGTAGTTAAAGTCCCCCATAACCAGGACCTCATTATGGGTTGCAGCTTCATCTATCTGCTTTAGAAGTAGACTTTCAATGCTTTCTGTTATTACATATTCTGTTACATATTATGGTGGAAAATAAGTATTTGGTCAGAAACAAAATTTCATCTCAATACTTTGTAATATATCCTTTGTTGTCAATGACAGAGGTCAAACGTTTTCTGTAAGTCTTCACAAGGTTGCCACACACTGTTGTTGGTATGTTGGCCCATTCCTCCATGCAGATCTCCTCTAGAGCAGTGATGTTTTTGGCTTTTCGCTTGGCAACACGGACTTTCAACTCCCTCCAAAGGTTTTCTATAGGGTTGAGATCTGGAGACTGGCTAGGCCACTCCAGGACCTTGAAATGCTTCTTACGAAGCCACTCCTTCGTTGCCCTGGCGGTGTGCTTTGGATCATTGTCATGTTGAAAGACCCAGCCATGTTTAATCTTCAATGCCCTTGCTGATGGAAGGAGCTTTGCACTCAAAATCTCACGATACATGGCCCCATTCATTCTTTCATGTACCCGGATCAGTCGTCCTGGCCCCTTTGCAGAGAAACAGCCCCAAAGCATGATGTTTCCACCACCATGCTTTACAGTAGGTATGGTGTTTGATGGATGCAACTCAGTATTCTTTTTCCTCCAAACACGACAAGTTGTGTTTCTACCAAACAGTTCCAGTTTGGTTTCATCAGACCATAGGACATTCTCCCAAAACTCCCCTGGATCATCCAAATGCTCTCTAGCAAACTTCAGACGGGCCCGGACATGTACTGGCTTAAGCAGTGGGACACGGCTGGCACTGCAGGATCTGAGTCCATGGTGGCGTAGTGTGTTACTTATGGTAGGCCTTGTTACATTGGTCCCAGCTCTCTGCAGTTCATTCACTAGGTCCCCCCGTGTGGTTCTGGGATTTTTGCTCACCGTTCTTGTGATCATTCTGACCCCACGGGGTGGGATTTTGCGTGGAGCCCCAGATCGAGGGAGATTATCAGTGGTCTTGTATGTCTTCCATTTTCTAATTATTGCTCCCACTGTTGATTTTTTCACTCCAAGCTGGTTGGCTATTGCAGATTCAGTCTTCCCAGCCTGGTGCAGGGCTACAATTTTGTTTCTGGTGTCCTTTGACAGCTCTTTGGTCTTCACCATAGTGGAGTTTGGAGTCAGACTGTTTGAGGGTGTGCACAGGTGTCTTTTTATACTGATAACAAGTTTTAACAGGTGCCATTACTACAGGTAATGAGTGGAAGACAGATGAGCTTCTTAAAGAAGAAGTTACAGGTCTGTGAGAGCCTGAAATCTTGATTGTTTGTTTCTGACCAAATACTTATTTTCCACCATAATATGCAAATAAAATGTTAAAAAAACAGACAATGTGATTTTCTGGATTTTTTTTCTCAGTTTGTCTCCCATAGTTGAGGTCTACCTATGATGTAAATTACAGACGCCTCTCATCTTTTTAAGTGGTGGAACTTGCACTATTGCTGACTGACTAAATACTTTTTTGCCCCACTGTATAATGTGTAGGGTATAGAGTGTAGGGTGTAGAGTGTAGGGTATAGAGTGTAGGGTATAGAGTGTAGGGTATAGAGTGTAGAGTGTGGGGTATATAGTGTAGGGTATAGAGTATAGAGTGTAGGGTATAGAGTGTAGGGTTTAGAGTGTAGAGTGTAGAGTGTAAGGTATAGAGTGTAGAGTGTAGGGTATAGAGTGTAGGGTATAGAGTGTATGGTATAGAGTGTAGGGTATAGAGTGTAGGGTATAGAGTGTAGAGTGTAGGGATTAGAGTGTAGGGTATAGAGTGTAGGGTATAGAGTGTAGAGTGTAGGGTATAGAGTGTAGGGTATAGAGTGTACGGTATAGAGTGTTGGGCTTATAGAGTGTAGGGTATAGAGTGTAGGGTATACAGTGTAGGGTATAAAGTGTAGAGTGTAGGGTATAGAGTGTAGGGTATAGAGTGTAGGGTATAGAGTGTAGGGTATAGAGTGTAGAGTGTAGAGTGTAGGGTATAGAGTGTAGAGTTTAGGTTATAGAGTGTAGGGTATAGAGTGTAGGGTTTAGAGTGTATGGTATAGAGTGTAGGGTATAGAGTGTAGAGTGTAGGGTATAGAGTGTAGGATATAGAGTGTAGGGTATAGAGTGTATGGTATAGAGTGTACGGTATAGAGTGTAGAGTGTAGGGTATAGAGTGTAGGGTATAGATTGTAGGGTATAGAGTGTATTGTATAGGGTATAGAGTGTATGGTGTAGAGTGTAGGGTATAGAGTGTATAGTGTAGGGTATAGAGTGTAGAGTATAGAGTGTTTGGTATAGAGTGTAGAGTGTAGGGTATAGAGTGTAGGGTATATAGTGTAGGGTATAGAGTGTAGGGTATACAGTGTAGAGTGTAGGGATTAGAGTTTAGGGTATAGAGTGTAGGGTGTAGAGTGTAGGGTATAGAGTGTAAGGTATAGAGTGTATGGTATAGAGTGTAGGGTATAGAGTGTTGGGTATAGATTGTAGGGTATAGAATGTAGAGTGTAGTGTATAGAGTATAGGATATAGAGTGTATGGTGTAGAGTGTAGGGTATAGAGTGTATAGTGTAGGGTATAGAGTGCAGGGTATAGAGTGTATGGAATAGAGTGTATGGAATATAGTGTACGGTATAGAGTGTACGGTATAGAGTGTAGGATATAGAGCGTAGGGTGTAGGGTATAGATTGTAGGGTATAGAGTGTAGGGTATAGAGTGTAGGGTGTAGAGTGTATGGTATAGAGTGTACAGTATAGAGTGTATGGTATAGAGTGTAGAGTGTAGGGTATAGAGTGTATGGTATAGAGTGTAGGGTGTAGAGTGTATAGTATAGAGTGTAGGGTACAGAGTGTAGAGTGTAGGGTGTAGGGTATAGAGTGTAGGGTATAGAGTGTAGGGTATAAAGTGTAGAGTGTAGGGTATAGAGTGTAGGGTATAGAGTGTAGGGTATAGAGTGTAGGGTATAGAGTGTAGAGTGTAGGGTGTAGAGTGTAGGGTGTAGAGTGTAAGGTATAGAGTGTAGGGTATAGAGTGTATGTTATAGAGTGTAGGGTGTAGAGTGTAGAGTGTAGGGTATAGAGTGTAGGGTATAGAGTGTAGGGTATAGAGTGTATGGTATAGAGTGTAGGGTATAGAGTGTAGAATGTAGGATATAGAGTGTAGAGTGTAGGGTATAAAGTGTAGGGTATATAGTGTAGGGTATAGAGTGTAGGGTATAGAGTGTAGGGTATAGAGTGTATGGTAGAGAGTGTAGAGTGTAGGGTATAGAGTGTAGAAAGTAGGGTATAGTGTGTAGGGTATAGAGTGTAGAGTGTAGGGTATAGAGTGTAGGGTATAGAGTGTAGATTGTATGGTATAGAGTGTAGGGTATAGAGTGTATAGTGTAGGGTATAGAGTGTAGAGTGTAGGGTATAGAGTGTAGGGTATAGAGTGTTGGGATATAGAGTGTAGGGTATAGAGTGTCGGGTATAGAGTGTAGGGTATAGATTGTAGGGTATAGAGTGTAGGGTATAGAGTGTAGGGTATAGAGTATATAGTGTAGGGTATAGAGTGTAGGGTATAGAGTGTAGAGTGTAGGGTATAGAGTGTAGGGTATAGAGTGTAGGGTATAGAGTGTAGGGTATAAAGTGTAGAGTGTAGGGTATAGAGTGTAGAGTGTAGGGTGTAGAGTGGAGAGTGTAGGGTATAGAGTGTAAGGTATAGAGTGTAGGGTATAGAGTGTATGTTATAGAGTGTAGGGTATAGAGTGTAGAGTGTAGGGTATAGAGTGTAGAAAGTAGGGTGTAGTGTGTAGGGTATAGAGTGTAGGGTATAGAGTGTATGGTATAGAGTGTAGGGTATAGAGTGTAGAAAGTAGGGTATAGTGTGTAGGGTATAGAGTGTAGGGTATAGAGTGTAGGGTATAGAGTGTAGGGTATAGAGTGTAGGGTATAGAGTGTACGGTATAGAGTGTATGATATATTGTGTATGGTATATAGTGTTTGGTATAGAGTGTAAGGTATAGAGTGTAGAGAGTAGGATATAGATTGTAGAGTGTAGAGTGTAGGGTATAGAGTGTATGGTAAAGAGTGTATGGAATAGAGAGTATGGTATAGAGTGTAGGGTGTAGAGTGTAGGGTATAGAGTGTAGAGTGTGGGGTATAGAGTGTAGAGTGTAGGGTATATAGTGTATGATATAGAGTGTAGGGTATAGAGTGTAGATTGTATGGTATAGAGTGTAGGGTATAGAGTGTATAGTGTAGGGTATAGAGTGTAGAGTGCAAAACTATGTAAAGCAGTTAATACAAGAGAAGATAGTATTCTGCTACAGATGGATCTGGATAAGTTGGAAACGTGGGCTGAAAGGTGGCAGATGAGGTTTAACAATGATAAATGTAAGGTTATACACATGGGAAGAGGGAATCAATATCACCATTACACACTGAACGGGAAACCACTGGGTAAATCTGACAGGGAGAAGGACTTGGGGATCCTAGTTAATGATAAACTTACCTGGAGCAGCCAGTGCCAGGCAGCAGCTGCCAAGGCAAACAGGATCATGGGGTGCATTAAAAGAGGTCTGGATACACATGATGAGAGCATTATACTGCCTCTGTACAAATCCCTAGTTAGACCGCACATGGAGTACTGTGTCCAGTTTTGGGCACCGGTGCTCAGGAAGGATATAATGGAACTAGAGAGAGTACAAAGGAGGGCAACAAAATTAATAAAGGGGATGGGAGAACTACAATACCCAGATAGATTAGCGAAATTAGGATTATTTAGTCTAGAAAAAAGACGACTGAGGGGCGATCTAATAACCATGTATAAGTATATAAGGGTGACAATACAAATATCTCGCTGAGGATCTGTTTATACCAAGGAAGGTGACGGGCACAAGGGGGCATTCTTTGCGTCTGGAGGAGAGAAGGTTTTTCCACCAACATAGAAGAGGATTCTTTACTGTTAGGGCAGTGAGAATCTGGAATTGCTTGCCTGAGGAGGTGGTGATGGCGAACTCAGTCGAGGGGTTCAAGAGAGGCCTGGATGTCTTCCTGGAGCAGAACAATATTGTATCATACAATTATTAGGTTCTGTAGAAGGACGTAGATCTGGGTATTTATTATGATGGAATATAGGCTGAACTGGATGGACAAATGTCTTTTTTCGGCCTTACTAACTATGTTACTATGTTACTATGTTAGGGTATAGAGTGTAGGGTATAGAGTGTTGGGATATAGAGTGTAGGGTATAGAGTGTAGGGTATAGAGTGTAGGGTATAGATTGTAGGGTATAGAGTGTAGGGTATAGAGTATATAGTGTAGGGTATAGAATGTAGGGTATAGAGTGTAGAGTTTAGGGTATAGAGTGTAGGGTATAGAGTGTAGGGTATAGAGTGTAGGGTATAAAGTGTAGAGTGTAGGGTATAGAGTGTAGGGTATAGAGTGTAGAGTGTAGGGTGTAGAGTGGAGAGTGTAAGGTATAGAGTGTAGGGTATAGAGTGTATGTTATAGAGTGTAGGGTATAGAGTGTAGAGTGTAGGGTATAGAGTGTAGGGTATAGAGTGTAGGGTATAAAGTGTAGAGTGTAGGGTATAGAGTGTAGGGTTTAGAGTGTATGTTATAGAGTGTAGGGTATAGAGTGTAGAGTGTAGGATATAGAGTGTAGAGTGTAGGGTATAGAGTGTAGGGTATATAGTGTAGGGTATAGAGTGTAGGGTATAGAGTGTAGGGTATAGAGTGTAGAGTGTAGGGTATAGAGTGTAGGGTATAGAGTGTACAGTGTAGGGTATAGAGTGTATGGTATAGAGTGTAGGGTGTAGAGTGTATGGTATAGAGTGTAGGGTATAGAGTGTAGAGTGTAGGGTATAGAGTGTAGGGTGTAGAGTGTAGGGTATAGAGTGTAGGGTATAGAGTGTAGAGTGTAGGGTATAAAGTGTAGGGTATAGAGTGTAGGGTGTAGAGTGTAGGGTATAGAGTGTAGAGTGTAGGGTATAGAGTGTATGGTATAATGTGTAGGGCATAGAGTGTAGGGTGTAGAGTGTAGGGTACAGAGTGTAGGGTATAGAGTGTAGGGTATAGAGTGTAGAGTGTAGGGTATATAGTGTAGGGTATAGAGTATAGAGTGTAGGGTATAGAGTGTAGGGTATAGAGTGTAGAGTGTAGAGTGTAGGGTATAGAGTGTAGAGTGTAGGGTATAGAGTGTAGGGTATAGAGTAGGGTATAGAGTGTAGGGTATAGAGTATATAGTGTAGGGTATAGAATGTAGGGTATAGAGTGTAGAGTTTAGGGTATAGAGTGTAGGGTATAGAGTGTAGGGTATAGAGTGTAGGGTATAAAGTGTAGAGTGTAGGGTATAGAGTGTAGGGTATAGAGTGTAGAGTGTAGGGTGTAGAGTGGAGAGTGTAAGGTATAGAGTGTAGGGTATAGAGTGTATGTTATAGAGTGTAGGGTATAGAGTGTAGAGTGTAGGGTATAGAGTGTAGGGTATAGAGTGTAGGGTATAAAGTGTAGAGTGTAGGGTATAGAGTGTAGGGTTTAGAGTGTATGTTATAGAGTGTAGGGTATAGAGTGTAGAGTGTAGGATATAGAGTGTAGAGTGTAGGGTATAGAGTGTAGGGTATATAGTGTAGGGTATAGAGTGTAGGGTATAGAGTGTAGGGTATAGAGTGTAGAGTGTAGGGTATAGAGTGTAGGGTATAGAGTGTAGAGTGTAGGGTATAGAGTGTATGGTATAGAGTGTAGGGCATAGAGTGTAGGGTGTAGAGTGTAGGGTACAGAGTGTAGGGTATAGAGTGTAGGGTATAGAGTGTAGAGTGTAGGGTATATAGTGTAGGGTATAGAGTATAGAGTGTAGGGTATAGAGTGTAGGGTATAGAGTGTAGAGTGTAGAGTGTAGGGTATAGAGTGTAGAGTGTAGGGTATAGAGTGTAGGGTATAGAGTAGGGTATAGAGTGTAGGGTATAGAGTATATAGTGTAGGGTATAGAATGTAGGGTATAGAGTGTAGAGTTTAGGGTATAGAGTGTAGGGTATAGAGTGTAGGGTATAGAGTGTAGGGTATAAAGTGTAGAGTGTAGGGTATAGAGTGTAGGGTATAGAGTGTAGAGTGTAGGGTGTAGAGTGGAGAGTGTAAGGTATAGAGTGTAGGGTATAGAGTGTATGTTATAGAGTGTAGGGTATAGAGTGTAGAGTGTAGGGTATAGAGTGTAGGGTATAGAGTGTAGGGTATAAAGTGTAGAGTGTAGGGTATAGAGTGTAGGGTTTAGAGTGTATGTTATAGAGTGTAGGGTATAGAGTGTAGAGTGTAGGATATAGAGTGTAGAGTGTAGGGTATAGAGTGTAGGGTATATAGTGTAGGGTATAGAGTGTAGGGTATAGAGTGTAGAGTGTAGGGTATAGAGTGTAGGGTATAGAGTAGGGTATAGAGTGTAGGGTATAGAGTGTAGAGTGTAGGGTATAGAGTGTAGAGTGTAGGGCATAGAGTGTAGGGTATAAAGAGTAGAGTGTAGGGTATAGAGTGTAGAGTGTAGGGTATGGAGTGTATGGTATAGAGTGTAGGGTATAGAGTGTAGAGTATAGAGTGTTGGGTATAGAGTGTAGAGTGTAGGGTATAGAGTGTAGGGTATATAGTGTAGGGTATAGAGTGTATGGTATACAGTGTAGAGTGTAGGGATTAGAGTGTAGGGTATAGAGTGTAGGGTGTAGAGTGTAGGGTATAGAGTGTAGGGTATAGAGTGTATGGTATAGAGTGTAGGGTATAGAGTGTTGGGTATAGATTGTAGGGTATAGAATGTAGAGTGTAGTGTATAGAGTATAGGGTGTAGAGTGTATGGTGTAGAGTGTAGGGTATAGAGTGTAGGGTGTAGAGTGTAGGGTATAGAGTGTAGGGTATAGAGTGTAGAGTGTAGGGTATAAAGTGTAGGGTATAGAGTGTAGGGTGTAGAGTGTAGGGTATAGAGTGTAGAGTGTAGGGTATAGAGTGTATGGTATAATGTGTAGGGCATAGAGTGTAGGGTGTAGAGTGTAGGGTACAGAGTGTAGGGTATAGAGTGTAGGGTATAGAGTGTAGAGTGTAGGGTATATAGTGTAGGGTATAGAGTATAGAGTGTAGGGTATAGAGTGTAGGGTATAGAGTGTAGAGTGTAGAGTGTAGGGTATAGAGTGTAGAGTGTAGGGTATAGAGTGTAGGGTATAGAGTAGGGTATAGAGTGTAGGGTATAGAGTGTAGAGTGTAGGGTATAGAGTGTAGAGTGTAGGGCATAGAGTGTAGGGTATAAAGAGTAGAGTGTAGGGTATAGAGTGTAGAGTGTAGGGTATGGAGTGTATGGTATAGAGTGTAGGGTATAGATTGTAGAGTATAGAGTGTTGGGTATAGAGTGTAGAGTGTAGGGTATAGAGTGTAGGGTATATAGTGTAGGGTATAGAGTGTATGGTATACAGTGTAGAGTGTAGGGATTAGAGTGTAGGGTATAGAGTGTAGGGTGTAGAGTGTAGGGTATAGAGTGTAGGGTATAGAGTGTATGGTATAGAGTGTAGGGTATAGAGTGTTGGGTATAGATTGTAGGGTATAGAATGTAGAGTGTAGTGTATAGAGTATAGGGTGTAGAGTGTATGGTGTAGAGTGTAGGGTATAGAGTGTATAGTGTAGGGTATAGAGTGCAGGGTATAGAGTGTATGGAATAGAGTGTATGGAATATAGAGTACGGTATAGAGTGTAGAGAGTAGGGTATAGAGTGTAGGGTATAGAGCGTAGGGTGTAGGGTATAGATTGTAGGGTATAGAGTGTAGGGTATAGAGTGTAGAGTGTAGGGTATAGAGTGCATGGAATAGAGTGTAGGGTGTAGAGTGTATGGTATAGAGTGTACAGTATAGAGTGTATGGTATAGAGTGTAGAGTGTAGGGTATAGAGTGTATGGTATAGAGTGTAGAGTGTAGAGTGTAGGGTATAGAGAGTAGAGTGTAGGGTATAGAGTGTAGGGTATAGAGTGTATGGTATAGAGTGTAGAGTGTAGAGTGTAGGGTATAGAGTGTATAGTGTAGGGTATAGAGTGTAGGGTATAGAGTGTATGGTATAGAGTGTAGAGTGTAGAGTGTAGGGTATAGAGTGTAGAGTGTAGGGTATAGAGTGTAGGGTATAGAGTGTATGGTATAGAGTGTAGAGGGTATAGAGTGTAGGGTATAGAGTGTAGAGTGTAGGGTATAGAGTGTAGGGTATAGAGTGTAGAGTGTAGGGTATAGAGTGTAGGGTATAGAGTGTACGGTATAGAGTGTTGGGCTATAGAGTGTAGGGTATAGAGTGTAGGGTATAGAGTGTATGGTATAGAGTGTACGGTATAGAGTGTATGATATAGAGTGTATGGTATATAGTGTAGGGTATAGAGTGTTTGGTATAGAGTGTAAGGTATAGAGTGTAGAGAGTAGGGTATAGATTTTAGAGTGTAGAGTGTAGGGTATAGAGTGTAGGGTATAGAGTGTATGGAATAGAGTGTATAATATAGAGTGTAGGGTGTAGAGTGTAGGGTATAGAGTGTAGAGTGTGGGGTATAGAGTGTAGAGTGTAGGGTATAGAGTGTATGATATAGAGTGTAGGGTATAGAGTGTATGGTATAGATTGCAGGGTATAGAGTGTAGGGTGTAGAGTGTAGGGTATAGAGTGTAGGGTATAGAGTGTATGGTATAGAGTGTATGGTATAGATTGTAGGGTATAGAGTGTAGGGTATAGAGTGTAGAGTGTAGGGTATAGAGTGTAGAAAGTAGGGTATAGTGTGTAGGGTATGAAGTGTAGAGTGTAGGTTATAGAGTGTAGGGTATAGAGTGTAGATTGTATGGTATAGAGTGTAGGGTATAGAGTGTATAGTGTAGGGTGTAGAGTGTAGGGTATAGAGTGTAGGGTATAGAGTGTTGGGATATAGAGTGTAGGGTATAGAGTGTAGGGTATAGAGTGTAGGGTATAGAGTATATAGTGTAGGGTATAGAGTGTAGGGTATAGAGTGTAGAGTGTAGGGTATAGAGTGTAGGGTATAGAGTGTAGGGTATAAAGTGTAGAGTGTAGGGTATAGAGTGTAGGGTATAGAGTGTAGGGTATAGAGTGTAGGGTATAGAGTGTAGAGTGTAGGGTGTAGAGCGTAGGGTATAGAGTGTAAGATAAAGAGTGTAGGGTATAGAGTGTATGTTATAGAGTGTAGGGTATAGAGTGTAGAGTGTAGGGTATAGAGTGTAGGGTATAGAGTGTAGGGTATAGAGTGTAGGGTATAGAGTGTAGGGTATAAAGTGTAGAGTGTAGGGTATAGAGTGTAGGGTTTAGAGTGTATGTTATAGAGTGTAGGGTATAGAGTGTAGAGTGTAGGATATAGAGTGTAGAGTGTAGGGTATAAAGTGTAGGGTATATAGTGTAGGGTATAGAGTGTAGGGTATAGAGTGTAGGGTATAGAGTGTATGTTATAGAGTGTAGAGTGTAGGGTATAGAGTGTAGAAAGTAGGGTATAGTGTGTAGGGTATAGAGTGTAGAGTGTAGGGTATAGAGTGTAGGGTATAGAGTGTAGATTGTATGGTATAGAGTGTAGGGTATAGAGTGTATAGTGTAGGGTATAGAATGTAGAGTGTAGGGTATAGAGTGTAGGGTATAGAGTGTTGGGATATAGAGTGTAGGGTATAGAGTGTCGGGTATAGAGTGTAGGGTATAGATTGTAGGGTATAGAGTGTAGGGTATAGAGTATATAGTATAGGGTATAGAGTGTAGGGTATAGAGTGTAGAGTATAGAGTGTAGGGTATAGAGTGTAGGGTATAGAGTGTAGGGTATATAGTGTAGAGTGTAGGGTATAGAGTGTAGGGTATAGAGTGTAGAGTGTAGGGTGTAGAGTGGAGAGTGTAGGGTATAGAGTGTAAGGTATAGAGTGTAGGGTATAGAGTGTATGTTATAGAGTGTAGGGTGTAGAGTGTAGGGTATAGAGTGTAGAAAGTAGGGTATAGTGTGTAGGGTATAGAGTGTAGGGTATAGAGTGTATGGTATAGAGTGTAGAGTGTAGGGTATAGAGTGTAGAAAGTAGGGTATAGTGTGTAGGGTATAGAGTGTAGAGTGTAGGGTATAGAGTGTAGGGTATAGAGTGTAGATTGTATGGTATAGAGTGTAGGGTATAGAGTGTATAGTGTAGGGTATAGAGTGTAGAGTGTAGGGTATAGAGTGTAGGGTATAGAGTGTTGGGATATAGAGTGTAGGGTATAGAGTGTCGGGTATAGAGTGTAGGGTATAGATTGTAGGGTATAGAGTGTAGGGTATAGAGTGTAGGGTATAGAGTATATAGTGTAGGGTATAGAGTGTAGGGTATAGAGTGTAGAGTGTAGGGTATAGAGTGTAGGGTATAGAGTGTAGGGTATAGAGTGTAGGGTATAAAGTGTAGAGTGTAGGGTATAGAGTGTAGAGTGTAGGGTGTAGAGTGGAGAGTGTAGGGTATAGAGTGTAAGGTATAGAGTGTAGGGTATAGAGTGTATGTTATAGAGTGTAGGGTATAGAGTGTAGAGTGTAGGGTATAGAGTGTAGAAAGTAGGGTGTAGTGTGTAGGGTATAGAGTGTAGGGTATAGAGTGTATGGTATAGAGTGTAGGGTATAGAGTGTAGAAAGTAGGGTATAGTGTGTAGGGTATAGAGTGTAGGGTATAGAGTGTAGGGTATAGAGTGTAGGGTATAGAGTGTAGGGTATAGAGTGTACGGTATAGAGTGTATGATATATTGTGTATGGTATATAGTGTTTGGTATAGAGTGTAAGGTATAGAGTGTAGAGAGTAGGATATAGATTGTAGAGTGTAGAGTGTAGGGTATAGAGTGTATGGTAAAGAGTGTATGGAATAGAGAGTATGGTATAGAGTGTAGGGTGTAGAGTGTAGGGTATAGAGTGTAGAGTGTGGGGTATAGAGTGTAGAGTGTAGGGTATATAGTGTATGATATAGAGTGTAGGGTATAGAGTGTAGATTGTATGGTATAGAGTGTAGGGTATAGAGTGTATAGTGTAGGGTATAGAGTGTAGAGTGTAGGGATACAAAACTATGTAAAGCAGTTAATACAAGAGAAGATAGTATTCTGCTACAGATGGATCTGGATAAGTTGGAAACTTGGGCTGAAAGGTGGCAGATGAGGTTTAACAATGATAAATGTAAGGTTATACACATGGGAAGAGGGAATCAATATCACCATTACACACTGAACGGGAAACCACTGGGTAAATCTGACAGGGAGAAGGACTTGGGGATCCTAGTTAATGATAAACTTACCTGGAGCAGCCAGTGCCAGGCAGCAGCTGCCAAGGCAAACAGGATCATGGGGTGCATTAAAAGAGGTCTGGATACACATGATGAGAGCATTATACTGCCTCTGTACAAATCCCTAGTTAGACCGCACATGGAGTACTGTGTCCAGTTTTGGGCACCGGTGCTCAGGAAGGATATAATGGAACTAGAGAGAGTACAAAGGAGGGCAACAAAATTAATAAAGGGGATGGGAGAACTACAATACCCAGATAAATTAGCGAAATTAGGATTATTTAGTCTAGAAAAAAGACGACTGAGGGGCGATCTAATAACCATGTATAAGTATATAAGGGTGACAATACAAATATCTCGCTGAGGATCTGTTTATACCAAGGAAGGTGACGGGCACAAGGGGGCATTCTTTGCGTCTGGAGGAGAGAAGGTTTTTCCACCAACATAGAAGAGGATTCTTTACTGTTAGGGCAGTGAGAATCTGGAATTGCTTGCCTGAGGAGGTGGTGATGGCGAACTCAGTCGAGGGGTTCAAGAGAGGCCTGGATGTCTTCCTGGAGCAGAACAATATTGTATCATACAATTATTAGGTTCTGTAGAAGGACGTAGATCTGGGTATTTATTATGATGGAATATAGGCTGAACTGGATGGACAAATGTCTTTTTTCGGCCTTACTAACTATGTTACTATGTTACTATGTTAGGGTATAGAGTGTAGGGTATAGAGTGTTGGGATATAGAGTGTAGGGTATAGAGTGTAGGGTATAGAGTGTAGGGTATAGATTGTAGGGTATAGAGTGTAGGGTATAGAGTATATAGTGTAGGGTATAGAATGTAGGGTATAGAGTGTAGAGTTTAGGGTATAGAGTGTAGGGTATAGAGTGTAGGGTATAGAGTGTAGGGTATAAAGTGTAGAGTGTAGGGTATAGAGTGTAGGGTATAGAGTGTAGAGTGTAGGGTGTAGAGTGGAGAGTGTAAGGTATAGAGTGTAGGGTATAGAGTATATAGTGTAGGGTATAGAATGTAGGGTATAGAGTGTAGAGTTTAGGGTATAGAGTGTAGGGTATAGAGTGTAGGGTATAGAGTGTAGGGTATAAAGTGTAGAGTGTAGGGTATAGAGTGTAGGGTATAGAGTGTAGAGTGTAGGATATAGAGTGTAGAGTGTAGGGTATAGAGTGTAGGGTATATAGTGTAGGGTATAGAGTGTAGGGTATAGAGTGTAGGGTATAGAGTGTAGAGTGTAGGGTATAGAGTGTAGGGTATAGAGTGTAGAGTGTAGGGTATAGAGTGTATGGTATAGAGTGTAGGGTATAGAGTGTAGAGTGTAGGGTATAGAGTGTAGGGTGTAGAGTGTAGGGTATGGAGTGTAGGGTATAGAGTGTAGAGTGTAGGGTATAAAGTGTAGGGTATAGAGTGTAGGGTGTAGAGTGTAGGGTATAGAGTGTAGAGTGTAGGGTATAGAGTGTATGGTATAATGTGTAGGGCATAGAGTGTAGGGTGTAGAGTGTAGGGTACAGAGTGTAGGGTATAGAGTGTAGGGTATAGAGTGTAGAGTGTAGGGTATATAGTGTAGGGTATAGAGTATAGAGTGTAGGGTATAGAGTGTAGGGTATAGAGTGTAGAGTGTAGAGTGTAGGGTATAGAGTGTAGAGTGTAGGTTATAGAGTGTAGGGTATAGAGTAGGGTATAGAGTGTAGGGTATAGAGTGTAGAGTGTAGGGTATAGAGTGTAGAGTGTAGGGTATAGAGTGTAGGGTATAAAGAGTAGAGTGTAGGGTATAGAGTGTAAAGTGTAGGGTATGGAGTGTATGGTATAGAGTGTAGGGTATAGAGTGTAGAGTATAGAGTGTTGGGTATAGAGTGTAGAGTGTAGGGTATAGAGTGTAGGGTATATAGTGTAGGGTATAGAGTGTATGGTATACAGTGTAGAGTGTAGGGATTAGAGTGTAGGGTATAGAGTGTAGGGTGTAGAGTGTAGGGTATAGAGTGTAGGGTATAGAGAGTATGGTATAGAGTGTAGGGTATAGAGTGTTGGGTATAGATTGTAGGGTATAGAATGTAGAGTGTAGTGTATAGAGTATAGGGTGTAGAGTGTATGGTGTAGAGTGTAGGGTATAGAGTGTATAGTGTAGGGTATAGAGTGCAGGGTATAGAGTGTATGGAATAGAGTGTATGGAATATAGTGTACGGTATAGAGTGTAGAGAGTAGGGTATAGAGTGTAGGGTATAGAGCGTAGGGTGTAGGGTATAGATTGTAGGGTATAGAGTGTAGGGTATAGAGTGTAGAGTGTAGGGTATAGAGTGCATGGTATAGAGTGTAGGGTGTAGAGTGTATGGTATAGAGTGTACAGTATAGAGTGTATGGTATAGAGTGTAGAGTGTAGGGTATAGAGTGTATGGTATAGAGTGTAGAGTGTAGAGTGTAGGGTATAGAGAGTAGAGTGTAGGGTATAGAGTGTAGGGTATAGAGTGTATGGTATAGAGTGTAGAGTGTAGAGTGTAGGGTATAGAGTGTAGAGTGTAGGGTATAGAGTGTAGGGTATAGAGTGTATGGTATAGAGTGTAGAGTGTAGAGTGTAGGGTATAGAGTGTAGAGTGTAGGGTATAGAGTGTAGGGTATAGAGTGTATGGTATAGAGTGTAGAGGGTATAGAGTGTAGGGTATAGAGTGTAGAGTGTAGGGTATAGAGTGTAGGGTATAGAGTGTAGAGTGTAGGGTATAGAGTGTAGGGTATAGAGTGTACGGTATAGAGTGTTGGGCTATAGAGTGTAGGGTATAGAGTGTAGGGTATAGAGTGTATGGTATAGAGTGTACGGTATAGAGTGTATGATATAGAGTGTATGGTATATAGTGTAGGGTATAGAGTGTTTGGTATAGAGTGTAAGGTATAGAGTGTAGAGAGTAGGGTATAGATGTTAGAGTGTAGAGTGTAGGGTATAGAGTGTAGGGTATAGAGTGTATGGAATAGAGTGTATAATATAGAGTGTAGGGTGTAGAGTGTAGGGTATAGAGTGTAGAGTGTGGGGTATAGAGTGTAGAGTGTAGGGTATGGAGTGTATGATATAGAGTGTAGGGTATAGAGTGTATGGTATAGATTGCAGGGTATAGAGTGTAGGGTGTAGAGTGTAGGGTATAGAGTGTAGGGTATAGAGTGTATGGTATAGAGTGTATGGTATAGATTGTAGGGTATAGAGTGTAGGGTATAGAGTGTAGAGTGTAGGGTATAGAGTGTAGAAAGTAGGGTATAGTGTGTAGGGTATGAAGTGTAGAGTGTAGGGTATAGAGTGTAGGGTATAGAGTGTAGATTGTATGGTATAGAGTGTAGGGTATAGAGTGTATAGTGTAGGGTGTAGAGTGTAGGGTATAGAGTGTAGGGTATAGAGTGTTGGGATATAGAGTGTAGGGTATAGAGTGTAGGGTATAGAGTGTAGGGTATAGAGTATATAGTGTAGGGTATAGAGTGTAGGGTATAGAGTGTAGAGTGTAGGGTATAGAGTGTAGGGTATAGAGTGTAGGGTATAAAGTGTAGAGTGTAGGGTATAGAGTGTAGGGTATAGAGTGTAGGGTATAGAGTGTAGGGTATAGAGTGTAGAGTGTAGGGTGTAGAGCGTAGGGTATAGAGTGTAAGATATAGAGTGTAGGGTATAGAGTGTATGTTATAGAGTGTAGGGTATAGAGTGTAGAGTGTAGGGTATAGAGTGTAGGGTATAGAGTGTAGGGTATAGAGTGTAGGGTATAGAGTGTAGGGTATAAAGTGTAGAGTGTAGGGTATAGAGTGTAGGGTTTAGAGTGTATGTTATAGAGTGTAGGGTATAGAGTGTAGAGTGTAGGATATAGAGTGTAGAGTGTAGGGTATAAAGTGTAGGGTATATAGTGTAGGGTATAGAGTGTAGGGTATAGAGTGTAGGGTATAGAGTGTATGTTATAGAGTGTAGAGTGTAGGGTATAGAGTGTAGAAAGTAGGGTATAGTGTGTAGGGTATAGAGTGTAGAGTGTAGGGTATAGAGTGTAGGGTATAGAGTGTAGATTGTATGGTATAGAGTGTAGGGTATAGAGTGTATAGTGTAGGGTATAGAATGTAGAGTGTAGGGTATAGAATGTAGGGTATAGAGTGTTGGGATATAGAGTGTAGGGTATAGAGTGTCGGGTATAGAGTGTAGGGTATAGATTGTAGGGTATAGAGTGTAGGGTATAGAGTATATAGTATAGGGTATAGAGTGTAGGGTATAGAGTGTAGAGTGTAGGGTATAGAGTGTAGGGTATAGAGTGTAGGGTATAGAGTGTAGGGTATATAGTGTAGAGTGTAGGGTATAGAGTGTAGGGTATAGAGTGTAGAGTGTAGGGTGTAGAGTGGAGAGTGTAGGGTATAGAGTGTAAGGTATAGAGTGTAGGGTATAGAGTGTATGTTATAGAGTGTAGGGTGTAGAGTGTAGGGTATAGAGTGTAGAAAGTAGGGTATAGTGTGTAGGGTATAGAGTGTAGGGTATAGAGTGTATGGTATAGAGTGTAGAGTGTAGGGTATAGAGTGTAGAAAGTAGGGTATAGTGTGTAGGGTATAGAGTGTAGGGTGTAGAGTGTAGGGTATAGAGTGTAGATTGTATGGTATACAGTGTAGGGTATAGAGTGTATAGTGTAGGGTATAGAGTGTAGAGTGTAGGGTATAGAGTGTAGGGTATAGAGTGTTGGGATATAGAGTGTAGGGTATAGAGTGTAGGGTATAGAGTGTAGTGTATAGATTTTAGGGTATAGAGTGTAGGGTATAGAGTGTAGTGTATAGAGTATATAGTGTAGGGTATAGAGTGTAGGGTATAGAGTGTAGAGTTTAGGGTATAGAGTGTAGGGTATAGAGTGTAGGGTATAGAGTGTAGGGTATAAAGTGTAGAGTGTAGGGTATAGAGTGTAGGGTATAGAGTGTAGGGTGTAGAGTGGAGAGTGTAAGGTATAGAGTGTAAGGTATAGAGTGTAGGGTATAGAGTGTATGTTATAGAGTGTAGGGTATAGAGTGTAGAGTGTAGGGTATAGAGTGTAGGGTATAGAGTGTAGGGTATAGAGTGTAGGGTATAAAGTGTAGAGTGTAGGGTATAGAGTGTAGGGTATAGAGTGTAGAGTGTAGGATATAGAGTGTAGAGTGTAGGGTATAGAGTGTAGGGTATATAGTGTAGGGTATAGATTGTAGGGTATAGAGTGTAGGGTATAGAGTGTAGAGTGTAGGGTATAGAGTGTAGGGTATAGAGTGTAGAGTGTAGGGTATAGAGTGTATGGTATAGAGTGTAGGGTGTGTAGGGTATAGAGTGTAGAGTGTAGGGTATAGAGTGTATGGTATAGAGTGTAGGGTGTAGAGTGCATGGTATAGAGTGTAGGGTATAGAGTGTAGAGTGTAGGGTATAGAGTGTAGGGTGTAGAGTGTAGGGTATAGAGTGTAGGGTATAAAGTGTAGAGTGTAGGGTATAGAGTGTAGAGTGTAGGGTGTAGAGTGGAGAGTGTAGGGTATAGAGTGTAAGGTATAGAGTGTAGAATATAGAGTGTATGTTATAGAGTGTAGGGTATAGAGTGTAGAGTGTAGGGTATAGAGTGTAGAAAGTAGGGTATAGTGTGTAGGGTATAGAGTGTAGGGTATAGAGTGTAGGGTATAGAGTGTAGGGTATAGAGTGTAGGGTATAGAGTGTACGGTATAGAGTGTATGATATATTGTGTATGGTATATAGTGTTTGGTATAGAGTGTAAGGTATAGAGTGTAGAGAGTAGGATATAGATTGTAGAGTGTAGAGTGTAGGGTATAGAGTGTATGGTAAAGAGTGTATGGAATAGAGAGTATGGTATAGAGTGTAGGGTATAGAGTGTAGAAAGTAGGGTATAGTGTGTAGGGTATAGAGTGTAGAGTGTAGGGTGTAGAGTGTAGGGTATAGAGTGTAGATTGTATGGTATAGAGTGTAGGGTATAGAGTGTATAGTGTAGGGTATAGAGTGTAGAGTGTAGGGTATAGAGTGTAGGGTATAGAGTGTAGAGTGTAGGGTATAGAGTGTAGGGTATAGAGTGTAGAGTGTAGGATATAGAGTGTAGAGTGTAGGGTATAGAGTGTAGGGTATATAGTGTAGGGTATAGATTGTAGGGTATAGAGTGTAGGGTATAGAGTGTAGAGTGTAGGGTATAGAGTGTAGGGTATAGAGTGTAGAGTGTAGGGTATAGAGTGTATGGTATAGAGTGTAGGGTGTGTAGGGTATAGAGTGTAGAGTGTAGGGTATAGAGTGTATGGTATAGAGTGTAGGGTGTAGAGTGCATGGTATAGAGTGTAGGGTATAGAGTGTAGAGTGTAGGGTATAGAGTGTAGGGTGTAGAGTGTAGGGTATAGAGTGTAGGGTATAAAGTGTAGAGTGTAGGGTATAGAGTGTAGAGTGTAGGGTGTAGAGTGGAGAGTGTAGGGTATAGAGTGTAAGGTATAGAGTGTAGGGTATAGAGTGTATGTTATAGAGTGTAGGGTATAGAGTGTAGAGTGTAGGGTATAGAGTGTAGAAAGTAGGGTATAGTGTGTAGGGTATAGAGTGTAGGGTATAGAGTGTAGGGTATAGAGTGTAGGGTATAGAGTGTAGGGTATAGAGTGTACGGTATAGAGTGTATGATATATTGTGTATGGTATATAGTGTTTGGTATAGAGTGTAAGGTATAGAGTGTAGAGAGTAGGATATAGATTGTAGAGTGTAGAGTGTAGGGTATAGAGTGTATGGTAAAGAGTGTATGGAATAGAGAGTATGGTATAGAGTGTAGGGTATAGAGTGTAGAAAGTAGGGTATAGTGTGTAGGGTATAGAGTGTAGAGTGTAGGGTGTAGAGTGTAGGGTATAGAGTGTAGATTGTATGGTATAGAGTGTAGGGTATAGAGTGTATAGTGTAGGGTATAGAGTGTAGAGTGTAGGGTATAGAGTGTAGGGTATAGAGTGTTGGGATATAGAGTGTAGGGTATAGAGTGTAGGGTATAGAGTGTAGTGTATAGATTTTAGGGTATAGAGTGTAGGGTATAGAGTGTAGTGTATAGAGTATATAGTGTAGGGTATAGAGTGTAGGGTATAGAGTGTAGAGTTTAGGGTATAGAGTGTAGGGTATAGAGTGTAGGGTATAGAGTGTAGGGTATAAAGTGTAGAGTGTAGGGTATAGAGTGTAGGGTATAGAGTGTAGGGTGTAGAGTGGAGAGTGTAAGGTATAGAGTGTAAGGTATAGAGTGTAGGGTATAGAGTGTATGTTATAGAGTGTAGGGTATAGAGTGTAGAGTGTAGGGTATAGAGTGTAGGGTATAGAGTGTAGGGTATAGAGTGTATGGTATAGAGTGTAGGGAATAGAGTGTAGAGTGTAGGGTATAGAGTATATGGTATAGAGTGTAGGGTATAGAGTATAGAGTGTAGGGTATAGAGTGTAGGGTATAGAGTGTAGGGTATAGAGTGTATGGTATAGAGTGTAGGGAATAGAGTGTAGAGTGTAGGGTATAGAGTGTATGGTATAGAGTGTAGGGTATAGAGTGTAGAGGGTAGAGTGTAGGGTATAGAGTGTAGGGTATAGAGTGTAGGGTATAGAGTGTAGAGTGTAGGGTATAGAGTGTAGGGTATAGAGTGTAGGGTGTAGAGTGTAGGGTATAGAGTGTAGGGTATAGAGTGTAGAGTGTAGGGTATAAAGTGTAGGGTATAGAGTGTAGGGTGTAGAGTGTAGGGTATAGAGTGTAGAGTGTAGGGTATAGAGTGTATGGTATAGAGTGTAGAGTGTAGGGTATAGAGTGTAGGGTATAGATTGTAGGGTATAGAGTGTATTGTATAGGGTATAGAGTGTATGGTGTAGAGTGTAGGGTATAGAGTGTATAGTGTAGGTATAGAGTGTAGAGTGTAGGGTATAAAGTGTAGGGTATAGAGTGTAGGGTGTAGAGTGTAGGGTATAGAGTGTAGAGTGTAGGGTATAGAGTGTAGGGTATATAGTGTAGGGTATAGAGTGTAGGGTATACAGTGTAGAGTGTAGGGATTAGAGTGTAGGGTATAGAGTGTAGGGTGTAGAGTGTAGGGTATAAAGTGTAGGGTATAGAGTGTATGGTATAGAGTGTAGGGTATAGAGTGTTGGGTATAGATTGTAGGGTATAGAATGTAGAGTGTAGTGTATAGAGTATAGGGTATAGAGTGTATGGTGTAGAGTGTAGGGTATAGAGTGTATAGTGTAGGGTATAGAGTGCAGGGTATAGAGTGTATGGAATAGAGTGTATGGAATATAGTGTACGGTAGAGTGTAGGGTGTAGAGTGTAGGGTATAAAGTGTAGGGTATAGAGTGTATGGTATAGAGTGTAGGGTATAGAGTGTTGGGTATAGAGTGTAGGATATAGAGCGTAGGGTGTAGGGTATAGATTGTAGGGTATAGAGTGTAGGGTATAGAGTGTAGGGTGTAGAGTGTATGGTATAGAGTGTACAGTATAGAGTGTATGGTATAGAGTGTAGAGTGTAGGGTGTAGAGTGTATAGTATAGAGTGTAGGGTACAGAGTGTAGAGTGTAGGGTATAGAGTGTAGGGTATAGAGTGTAGGGTATAAAGTGTAGAGTGTAGGGTATAGAGTGTAGGGTATAGAGTGTAGGGTATAGAGTGTAGGGTATAGAGTGTAGAGTGTAGGGTGTAGAGTGTAGGGTGTAGAGTGTAAGGTATAGAGTGTAGGGTATAGAGTGTATGTTATAGAGTGTAGGGTGTAGAGTGTAGAGTGTAGGGTATAGAGTGTAGGGTATAGAGTGTAGGGTATAGAGTGTATGGTATAGAGTGTAGGGTATAGAGTGTAGAGTGTAGGATATAGAGTGTAGAGTGTAGGGTATAAAGTGTAGGGTATATAGTGTAGGGTATAGAGTGTAGGGTATAGAGTGTAGGGTATAGAGTGTAGGGTATAGAGTGTATGGTATAGAGTGTAGAGTGTAGGGTATAGAGTGTAGAAAGTAGGGTATAGTGTGTAGGGTATAGAGTGTAGAGTGTAGGGTATAGAGTGTAGGGTATAGAGTGTAGATTATATGGTATAGAGTGTAGGGTATAGAGTGTATAGTGTAGGGTATAGAGTGTAGAGTGTAGGGTATAGAGTGTAGGGTATAGAGTGTTGGGATATAGAGTGTAGGGTATAGAGTGTCGGGTATAGAGTGTAGGGTATGGATTGTAGGGTATAGAGTGTAGGGTATAGAGTGTAGGGTATAGAGTGTATGGTATAGATTGTAGGGTATAGAGTGTAGGGTATAGAGTGTAGAGTGTAGGGTATAGAGTGTAGAAAGTAGGGTATAGTGTGTAGGGTATGAAGTGTAGAGTGTAGGGTATAGAGTGTAGGGTATAGAGTGTAGATTGTATGGTATAGAGTGTAGGGTATAGAGTGTATAGTGTAGGGTGTAGAGTGTAGGGTATAGAGTGTTGGGATATAGAGTGTAGGGTATAAAGTGTAGAGTGTAGGGTATAGAGTGTAGGGTATAGAGTGTAGGGTATAGAGTGTAGGGTATAGAGTGTAGAGTGTAGGGTATAGAGTGTAGAGTTTAGGGTATAGAGTGTAGGGTATAGAGTGTAGGGTTTAGAGTGTATGGTATAGAGTGTAGGGTATAGAGTGTAGAGTGTACGGTATAGAGTGTAGGATATAGAGTGTAGGGTATAGAGTGTATGGTATAGAGTGTACGGTATAGAGTGTACAGTGTAGGGTATAGAGTGTAGGGTAAAGATTGTAGGGTATAGAGTGTATTGTATAGGGTATAGAGTGTATGGTGTAGAGTGTAGGGTATAGAGTGTATAGTGTAGGGTATAGAGTGTAGGGTATAGAGTGTATGGTATAGAGTGTAGTGTATAGAGTGTATGGTATAGAGTGTAGGGTATAGAGTGTAGAGTGTAGGGTATAGAGTGTAGGGTATAGAGTGTAGAGTGTAGGGTATAGAGTTTAGGGTATAGAGTGTATGGTGTAGAGTGTAGGGTATAGAGTGTAGGGAATAGAGTGTAGAGTGTAGGGTATAGAGTATATGGTATAGAGTGTAGGGTATAGAGTATAGAGTGTAGGGTATAGAGTGTAGGGTATAGAGTGTAGGGTATAGAGTGTATGGTATAGAGTGTAGGGAATAGAGTGTAGAGTGTAGGGTATAGAGTGTATGGTATAGAGTGTAGGGTATAGAGTGTAGAGGGTAGAGTGTAGGGTATAGAGTGTAGGGTATAGAGTGTAGGGTATAGAGTGTAGAGTGTAGGGTATAGAGTGTAGGGTATAGAGTGTAGGGTGTAGAGTGTAGGGTATAGAGTGTAGGGTATAGAGTGTAGAGTGTAGGGTATAAAGTGTAGGGTATAGAGTGTAGGGTGTAGAGTGTAGGGTATAGAGTGTAGAGTGTAGGATATAGAGTGTATGGTATAGAGTGTACGGTATAGAGTGTAGAGTGTAGGGTATAGAGTGTATTGTATAGGGTATAGAGTGTATGGTGTAGAGTGTAGGGTATAGAGTGTATAGTGTAGGGTATAGAGTGTAGGGTGTAGAGTGTAGAGTATAGAGTGTTTGGTATAGAGTGTAGAGTGTAGGGTATAGAGTGTAGGGTATATAGTGTAGGATATAGAGTGTAGGGTATACAGTGTAGAGTGTAGGGATTAGAGTGTAGGGTATAGAGTGTAGGGTGTAGAGTGTAGGGTATAGAGTGTAGGGTATAGAGTGTATGGTATAGAGTGTAGGGTATAGAGTGTTGGGTATAGATTGTAGGGTATAGAATGTAGAGTGTAGTGTATAGAGTATAGGGTATAGAGTGTATGGTGTAGAGTGTAGGGTATAAAGTGTATAGTGTAGGGTATAGAGTGCAGGGTATAGAGTGTATGGAATAGAGTGTATGGAATATAGTGTACGGTATAGAGTGTAGGGTATAGAGTGTAGGATATAGAGCGTAGGGTGTAGGGTATAGATTGTAGGGTATAGAGTGTAGGGTATAGAGTGTAGGGTGTAGAGTGTATGGTATAGAGTGTACAGTATAGAGTGTATGGTATAGAGTGTAGAGTGTAGGGTATAGAGTGTATGGTATAGAGTGTAGGGTGTAGAGTGTATAGTATAGAGTGTAGGGTACAGAGTGTAGAGTGTAGGGTATAGAGTGTAGGGTATAAAGTGTAGGGTATAGAGTGTAGGGTATAGAGTGTAGGGTACAAAGTGTAGAGTGTAGGGTATAGAGTGTAGGGTATAGAGTGTAGGGTATAGAGTGTAGAGTGTAGGGTGTAGAGTGTAGGGTGTAGAGTGTAAGGTATAGAGTGTAGGGTATAGAGTGTATGTTATAGAGTGTAGGGTGTAGAGTGTAGAGTGTAGGGTATAGAGTGTAGGGTATAGAGTGTAGGGTATAGAGTGTAGGGTATAGAGTGTATGGTATAGAGTGTAGGGTATAGAGTGTAGAGTGTAGGATATAGAGTGTAGAGTGTAGGGTATAAAGTGTAGGGTATATAGTGTTGGGTATAGAGTGTAGGGTATAGAGTGTAGGGTATATAGTGTATGGTATAGAGTGTAGAGTGTAGGGTATAGAGTGTAGAAAGTAGGGTATAGTGTATAGGGTATAGAGTGTAGAGTGTAGGGTATAGAGTGTAGATTGTATGGTATAGAGTGTAGGGTATAGAGTGTATAGTGTAGGGTATAGAGTGTAGAGTGTAGGGTATAGAGTGTAGGGTATAGAGTGTTGGGATATAGAGTGTAGGGTATAGAGTGTCGGGTATAGAGTGTAGGGTATAGATTGTAGGGTATAGAGTGTAGGGTATAGAGTGTAGGGTATAAAGTATATAGTGTAGGGTATAGAGTGTAGGGTATAGAGTGTAGAGTGTAGGGTATAGAGTGTAGGGTATAGAGTGTAGGGTATAAAGTGTAGAGTGTAGGGTATAGAGTGTAGAGTGTAGGGTGTAGAGTGGAGAGTGTAGGGTATAGAGTGTAAGGTATAGAGTGTAGGGTATAGAGTGTATGTTATAGAGTGTAGGGTATAAAGTGTAGAGTGTAGGGTATAGAGTGTAGAAAGTAGGGTATAGTGTGTAGGGTATAGAGTGTAGGGTATAGAGTGTAGGGTATAGAGTGTAGGGTATAGAGTTTAGGGTATAGAGTGTAGGGTATAGAGTGTACGGTATAGAGTGTATGATATATTGTGTATGGTATATAGTGTTTGGTATAGAGTGTAAGGTATAGAGTGTAGAGAGTAGGATATAGATTGTAGAGTGTAGAGTGTAGGGTATAGAGTGTATGGTAAAGAGTGTATGGAATAGAGAGTATGGTATAGAGTGTAGGGTGTAGAGTGTAGGGTATAGAGTGTAGAGTGTGGGGTATAGAGTGTAGAGTGTAGGGTATATAGTGTATGATATAGAGTGTAGGGTATAGAGTGTAGATTGTATGGTATAGAGTGTAGGGTATAGAGTGTATAGTGTAGGGTATAGAGTGTAGAGTGTAGGGATACAAAACTATGTAAAGCAGTTAATACAAGAGAAGATAGTATTCTGCTACAGATGGATCTGGATAAGTTGGAAACTTGGGCTGAAAGGTGGCAGATGAGGTTTAACAATGATAAATGTAAGGTTATACACATGGGAAGAGGGAATCAATATCACCATTACACACTGAACGGGAAACCACTGGGTAAATCTGACAGGGAGAAGGACTTGGGGATCCTAGTTAATGATAAACTTACCTGGAGCAGCCAGTGCCAGGCAGCAGCTGCCAAGGCAAACAGGATCATGGGGTGCATTAAAAGAGGTCTGGATACACATGATGAGAGCATTATACTGCCTCTGTACAAATCCCTAGTTAGACCGCACATGGAGTACTGTGTCCAGTTTTGGGCACCGGTGCTCAGGAAGGATATAATGGAACTAGAGAGAGTACAAAGGAGGGCAACAAAATTAATAAAGGGGATGGGAGAACTACAATACCCAGATAGATTAGCGAAATTAGGATTATTTAGTCTAGAAAAAAGACGACTGAGGGGCGATCTAATAACCATGTATAAGTATATAAGGGGACAATACAAATATCTCGCTGAGGATCTGTTTATACCAAGGAAGGTGACGGGCACAAGGGGGCATTCTTTGCGTCTGGAGGAGAGAAGGTTTTTCCACCAACATAGAAGAGGATTCTTTACTGTTAGGGCAGTGAGAATCTGGAATTGCTTGCCTGAGGAGGTGGTGATGGCGAACTCAGTCGAGGGGTTCAAGAGAGGCCTGGATGTCTTCCTGGAGCAGAACAATATTGTATCATACAATTATTAGGTTCTGTAGAAGGACGTAGATCTGGGTATTTATTATGATGGAATATAGGCTGAACTGGATGGACAAATGTCTTTTTTCGGCCTTACTAACTATGTTACTATGTTACTATGTTAGGGTATAGAGTGTAGGGTATAGAGTGTTGGGATATAGAGTGTAGGGTATAGAGTGTAGGGTATAGAGTGTAGGGTATAGATTGTAGGGTATAGAGTGTAGGGTATAGAGTATATAGTGTAGGGTATAGAGTGTAGGGTATAGAGTGTAGAGTTTAGGGTATAGAGTGTAGGGTATAGAGTGTAGGGTATAAAGTGTAGAGTGTAGGGTATAGAGTGTAGGGTATAGAGTGTAGAGTGTAGGGTGTAGAGTGGAGAGTGTAAGGTATAGAGTGTAGGGTATAGAGTGTATGTTATAGAGTGTAGGGTATAGAGTGTAGAGTGTAGGGTATAGAGTGTAGAAAGTAGGGTATAGTGTGTAGGGTATAGAGTGTAGAGTGTAGGGTATAGAGTGTAGGGTATAGAGTGTAGATTGTATGGTATAGAGTGTAGGGTATAGAGTGTATAGTGTAGGGTATAGAGTGTAGAGTGTAGGGTATAGAGTGTAGGGTATAGAGTGTTGGGATATAGAGTGTAGGGTATAGAGTGTCGGGTATAGAGTGTAGGGTATAGATTGTAGGGTATAGAGTGTAGGGTATAGAGTGTAGGGTATAGAGTATATAGTGTAGGGTATAGAGTGTAGGGTATAGAGTGTAGAGTGTAGGGTATAGAGTGTAGGGTATAGAGTGTAGGGTATAGAGTGTAGGGTATAAAGTGTAGAGTGTAGGGTATAGAGTGTAGAGTGTAGGGTGTAGAGTGGAGAGTGTAGGGTATAGAGTGTAAGGTATAGAGTGTAGGGTATAGAGTGTATGTTATAGAGTGTAGGGTATAGAGTGTAGAGTGTAGGGTATAGAGTGTAGAAAGTAGGGTGTAGTGTGTAGGGTATAGAGTGTAGGGTATAGAGTGTATGGTATAGAGTGTAGGGTATAGAGTGTAGAAAGTAGGGTATAGTGTGTAGGGTATAGAGTGTAGGGTATAGAGTGTAGGGTATAGAGTGTAGGGTATAGAGTGTAGGGTATAGAGTGTACGGTATAGAGTGTATGATATATTGTGTATGGTATATAGTGTTTGGTATAGAGTGTAAGGTATAGAGTGTAGAGAGTAGGATATAGATTGTAGAGTGTAGAGTGTAGGGTATAGAGTGTATGGTAAAGAGTGTATGGAATAGAGAGTATGGTATAGAGTGTAGGGTGTAGAGTGTAGGGTATAGAGTGTAGAGTGTGGGGTATAGAATGTAGAGTGTAGGGTATATAGTGTATGATATAGAGTGTAGGGTATAGAGTGTAGATTGTATGGTATAGAGTGTAGGGTATAGAGTGTATAGTGTAGGGTATAGAGTGTAGAGTGTAGGGATACAAAACTATGTAAAGCAGTTAATACAAGAGAAGATAGTATTCTGCTACAGATGGATCTGGATAAGTTGGAAACTTGGGCTGAAAGGTGGCAGATGAGGTTTAACAATGATAAATGTAAGGTTATACACATGGGAAGAGGGAATCAATATCACCATTACACACTGAACGGGAAACCACTGGGTAAATCTGACAGGGAGAAGGACTTGGGGATCCTAGTTAATGATAAACTTACCTGGAGCAGCCAGTGCCAGGCAGCAGCTGCCAAGGCAAACAGGATCATGGGGTGCATTAAAAGAGGTCTGGATACACATGATGAGAGCATTATACTGCCTCTGTACAAATCCCTAGTTAGACCGCACATGGAGTACTGTGTCCAGTTTTGGGCACCGGTGCTCAGGAAGGATATAATGGAACTAGAGAGAGTACAAAGGAGGGCAACAAAATTAATAAAGGGGATGGGAGAACTACAATACCCAGATAGATTAGCGAAATTAGGATTATTTAGTCTAGAAAAAAGACGACTGAGGGGCGATCTAATAACCATGTATAAGTATATAAGGGTGAAAATACAAATATCTCGCTGAGGATCTGTTTATACCAAGGAAGGTGACGGGCACAAGGGGGCATTCTTTGCGTCTGGAGGAGAGAAGGTTTTTCCACCAACATAGAAGAGGATTATTTACTGTTAGGGCAGTGAGAATCTGGAATTGCTTGCCTGAGGAGGTGGTGATGGCGAACTCAGTCGAGGGGTTCAAGAGAGGCCTGGATGTCTTCCTGGAGCAGAACAATATTGTACCATACAATTATTAGGTTCTGTAGAAGGACGTAGATCTGGGTATTTATTATGATGGAATATAGGCTGAACTGGATGGACAAATGTCTTTTTTCGGCCTTACTAACTATGTTACTATGTTACTATGTTAGGGTATAGAGTGTAGGGTATAGAGTGTTGGGATATAGAGTGTAGGGTATAGAGTGTAGGGTATAGAGTGTAGGGTATAGATTGTAGGGTATAGAGTGTAGGGTATAGAGTATATAGTGTAGGGTATAGAATGTAGGGTATAGAGTGTAGAGTTTAGGGCATAGAGTGTAGGGTATAGAGTGTAGGGTATAGAGTGTAGGGTATAAAGTGTAGAGTGTAGGGTATAGAGTGTAGGGTATAGAGTGTAGAGTGTAGGGTGTAGAGTGGAGAGTGTAAGGTATAGAGTGTAGGGTATAGAGTGTATGTTATAGAGTGTAGGGTATAGAGTGTAGAGTGTAGGGTATAGAGTGTAGGGTATAGAGTGTAGGGTATAAAGTGTAGAGTGTAGGGTATAGAGTGTAGGGTTTAGAGTGTATGTTATAGAGTGTAGGGTATAGAGTGTAGAGTGTAGGATATAGAGTGTAGAGTGTAGGGTATAGAGTGTAGGGTATATAGTGTAGGGTATAGAGTGTAGGGTATAGAGTGTAGGGTATAGAGTGTAGAGTGTAGGGTATAGAGTGTAGGGTATAGAGTGTAGAGTGTAGGGTATAGAGTGTATGGTATAGAGTGTAGGGTGTAGAGTGTATGGTATAGAGTGTAAGGTATAGAGTGTAGAGTGTAGGGTATAGAGTGTAGGGTGTAGAGTGTAGGGTATAGAGTGTAGGGTATAGAGTGTAGAGTGTAGGGTATAAAGTGTAGGGTATAGAGTGTAGGGTGTAGAGTGTAGGGTATAGAGTGTAGAGTGTAGGGTATAGAGTGTATGGTATAATGTGTAGGGCATAGAGTGTAGGGTGTAGAGTGTAGGGTACATAGTGTAGGGTATAGAGTGTAGGGTATAGAGTGTAGAGTGTAGGGTATATAATGTAGGGTATAGAGTATAGAGTGTAGGGTATAGAGTGTAGGGTATAGAGTGTAGAGTGTAGAGTGTAGGGTATAGAGTGTAGAGTGTAGGGTATAGAGTGTAGGGTATAGAGTGTATGGTATAGAGTAGGGTATAGAGTGTAGGGTATAGAGTGTAGAGTGTAGGGTATAGAGTGTAGAGTGTAGGGTATAGAGTGTAGGGTATAAAAAATAGAGTGTAGGGTATAGAGTGTAGAGTGTAGGGTATGGAGTGTATGGTATAGAGTGTAGGGTATAGAGTGTAGAGTATAGAGTGTTGGGTATAGAGTGTAGAGTGTAGGGTATAGAGTGTAGGGTATATAGTGTAGGGTATAGAGTGTATGGTATACAGTGTAGAGTGTAGGGATTAGAGTGTAGGGTATAGAGTGTAGGGTGTAGAGTGTAGGGTATAGAGTGTATTGTATAGAGTGTATGGTATAGAGTGTAGGGTATAGAGTGTTGGGTATAGATTGTAGGGTATGGAATGTAGAGTGTAGTGTATAGAGTATAGGGTGTAGAGTGTATGGTGTAGAGTGTAGGGTATAGAGTGTATAGTGTAGGGTATAGAGTGCAGGGTATAGAGTGTATGGAATAGAGTGTATGGAATATAGTGTACGGTATAGAGTGTAGAGAGTAGGGTATAGAGTGTAGGGTATAGAGCGTAGGGTGTAGGGTATAGATTGTAGGGTATAGAGTGTAGGGTATAGAGTGTAGAGTGTAGGGTATAGAGTGCATGGTATAGAGTGTAGGGTGTAGAGTGTATGGTATAGAGTGTACAGTATAGAGTGTATGGTATAGAGTGTAGAGTGTAGGGTATAGAGTGTATGGTATAGAGTGTAGAGTGTAGAGTGTAGGGTATAGAGAGTAGAGTGTAGGGTATAGAGTGTAGGGTATAGAGTGTATGGTATAGAGTGTAGAGCGTAGAGTGTAGGGTATAGAGTGTAGAGTGTAGGGTATAGAGTGTAGGGTATAGAGTGTATGGTATAGAGTGTAGAGTGTAGAGTGTAGGGTATAGAGTGTAGAGTGTAGGGTATAGAGTGTAGGGTATAGAGTGTATGGTATAGAGTGTAGAGGGTATAGAGTGTAGGGTATAGAGTGTAGAGTGTAGGGTATAGAGTGTAGGTTATAGAGTGTAGAGTGTAGGGTATAGAGTGTAGGGTATAGAGTGTACGGTATAGAGTGTTGGGCTATAGAGTGTAGGGTATAGAGTGTAGGGTATAGAGTGTATGGTATAGAGTGTACGGTATAGAGTGTATGATATAGAGCGTATGGTATATAGTGTAGGGTATAGAGTGTTTGGTATAGAGTGTAAGGTATAGAGTGTAGAGAGTAGGGTATAGATTTTAGAGTGTAGAGTGTAGGGTATAGAGTGTAGGGTATAGAGTGTATGGAATAGAGTGTATAATATAGAGTGTAGGGTGTAGAGTGTAGGGTATAGAGTGTAGAGTGTGGGGTATAGAGTGTAGAGTGTAGGGTATAGAGTGTATGATATAGAGTGTAGGGTATAGAGTGTATGGTATAGATTGCAGGGTATAGAGTGTAGAGTGTAGAGTGTAGGGTATAGAGTGTAGGGTATAGAGTGTATGGTATAGAGTGTATGGTATAGATTGTAGGGTATAGAGTGTAGGGTATAGAGTGTAGAGTGTAGGGTATAGAGTGTAGAAAGTAGGGTATAGTGTGTAGGGTATGAAGTGTAGAGTGTAGGGTATAGAGTGTAGGGTATAGAGTGTAGATTGTATGGTATAGAGTGTAGGGTATAGAGTGTATAGTGTAGGGTGTAGAGTGTAGGGTATAGAGTGTAGGGTATAGAGTGTTGGGATATAGAGTGTAGGGTATAGAGTGTAGGGTATAGAGTGTAGGGTATAGAGTATATAGTGTAGGGTATAGAGTGTAGGGTATAGAGTGTAGAGTGTAGGGTATAGAGTGTAGGGTATAGAGTGTAGGGTATAAAGTGTAGAGTGTAGGGTATAGAGTGTAGGGTATAGAGTGTAGGGTATAGAGTGTAGAGTGTAGGGTGTAGAGCGTAGGGTATAGAGTGTAAGATATAGAGTGTAGGGTATAGAGTGTATGTTATAGAGTGTAGGGTATAGAGTGTAGAGTGTAGGGTATAGAGTGTAGGGTATAGAGTGTAGGGTATAGAGTGTAGGGTATAGAGTGTAGGGTATAAAGTGTAGAGTGTAGGGTATAGAGTGTAGGGTTAAGAGTGTATGTTATAGAGTGTAGGGTATAGAGTGTAGAGTGTAGGATATAGAGTGTAGAGTGTAGAGTGAATGGTATAGAGTGTAGAGTGTAAGGTATAGAGTGTAGAAAGTAGGGTATAGTGTGTAGGGTATAGAGTTTAGAGTGTAGGGTATAGAGTGTAGGGTATAGAGTGTAGATTGTATGGTATAGAGTGTAGGGTATATAGTGTAGGGTATAGAGTGTAGGGTATAGAGTGTATGGTATAGAGTGTAGAGTGTAGGGTATAGAGTGTAGAAAGTAGGGTATAGTGTGTAGGGTATAGAGTGTAGAGTGTAGGGTATAGAGTGTAGGGTATAGAGTGTAGATTGTATGGTATAGAGTGTAGGGTATAGAGTGTATAGTGTAGGGTATAGAATGTAGAGTGTAGGGTATAGAGTGTAGGGTATAGAGTGTTGGGATATAGAGTGTAGGGTATAGAGTGTCGGGTATAGAGTGTAGGGTAAAGATTGTAGGGTATAGAGTGTAGGGTATAGAGTATATAGTATAGGGTATAGAGTGTAGGGTATAGAGTGTAGAGTGTAGGGTATAGAGTGTAGGGTATAGAGTGTAGGGTATAGAGTGTAGGGTATATAGTGTAGAGTGTAGGGTATAGAGTGTAGGGTATAGAGTGTAGAGTGTAGGGTGTAGAGTGGAGAGTGTAGGGTATAGAGTGTAAGGTATAGAGTGTAGGGTATAGAGTGTATGTTATAGAGTGTAGGGTGTAGAGTGTAGGGTATAGAGTGTAGAAAGTAGGGTATAGTGTGTAGGGTATAGAGTGTAGGGTATAGAGTGTATGGTATAGAGTGTAGAGTGTAGGGTATAGAGTGTAGAAAGTAGGGTATAGTGTGTAGGGTATAGAGTGTAGAGTGTAGGGTGTAGAGTGTAGGGTATAGAGTGTAGATTGTATGGTATAGAGTGTAGGGTATAGAGTGTATAGTGTAGGGTATAGAGTGTAGAGTGTAGGGTATAGAGTGTAGGGTATAGAGTGTTGGGATATAGAGTGTAGGGTATAGAGTGTAGGGTATAGAGTGTAGTGTATAGATTTTAGGGTATAGAGTGTAGGGTATAGAGTGTAGTGTATAGAGTATATAGTGTAGGGTATAGAGTGTAGGGTATAGAGTGTAGAGTTTAGGGTATAGAGTGTAGGGTATAGAGTGTAGGGTATAGAGTGTAGGGTATAAAGTGTAGAGTGTAGGGTATAGAGTGTAGGGTATAGAGTGTAGGGTGTAGAGTGGAGAGTGTAAGGTATAGAGTGTAAGGTATAGAGTGTAGGGTATAGAGTGTATGTTATAGAGTGTAGGGTATAGAGTGTAGAGTGTAGGGTATAGAGTGTAGGGTATAGAGTGTAGGGTATAGAGTGTAGGGTATAAAGTGTAGAGTGTAGGGTATAGAGTGTAGGGTATAGAGTGTAGAGTGTAGGATATAGAGTGTAGAGTGTAGGGTATAGAGTGTAGGGAATATAGTGTAGGGTATAGATTGTAGGGTATAGAGTGTAGGGTATAGAGTGTAGAGTGTAGGGTATAGAGTGTAGGGTATAGAGTGTAGAGTGTAGTGTATAGAGTGTATGGTATAGAGTGTAGGGTGTGTAGGGTATAGAGTGTAGAGTGTAGGGTATAGAGTGTATGGTATAGAGTGTAGGGTGTAGAGTGCATGGTATAGAGTGTAGGGTATAGAGTGTAGAGTGTAGGGTATAGAGTGTAGGGTGTAGAGTGTAGGGTATAGAGTGTAGGGTGTAGAGTGTAGGGTATAAAGTGTAGGGTATAGAGTGTAGGGTGTAGAGTGTAGGGTATAGAGTGTAGAGTGTAGGGTATAGAGTGTATGGTATAATGTGTAGGGTATAGAGTGTAGGGTGTAGAGTGTAGGGTATAGAGTGTAGGGTATAGAGTGTAGGGTATAGAGTGTAGGGTATAGAGTGTAGGGTATAGAGTGTACGGTATAGAGTGTATGATATATTGTGTATGGTATATGGTGTTTGGTATAGAGTGTAAGGTATAGAGTGTAGAGAGTAGGATATAGATTGTAGAGTGTAGAGTGTAGGGTATAGAGTGTATGGTAAAGAGTTTATGGAATAGAGAGTATGGTATAGAGTGTAGGGTGTAGAGTGTAGGGTATAGAGTGTAGAGTGTGGGGTATAGAGTGTAGAGTGTAGGGTATATAGTGTATGATATAGAGTGTAGGGTATAGAGTGTAGATTGTATGGTATAGAGTGTAGGGTATAGAGTGTATAGTGTAGGGTATAGAGTGTAGAGTGTAGGGATACAAAACTATGTAAAGCAGTTAATACAAGAGAAGATAGTATTCTGCTACAGATGGATCTGGATAAGTTGGAAACTTGGGCTGAAAGGTGGCAGATGAGGTTTAACAATGATAAATGTAAGGTTATACACATGGGAAGAGGGAATCAATATCACCATTAAACACTGAACGGGAAACCACTGGGTAAATCTGACAGGGAGAAGGACTTGGGGATCCTAGTTAATGATAAACTTACCTGGAGCAGCCAGTGCCAGGCAGCAGTTGCCAAGGCAAACAGGATCATGGGGTGCATTAAAAGAGGTCTGGATACACATGATGAGAGCATTATACTGCCTCTGTACAAATCCCTAGTTAGACCGCACATGGAGTACTGTGTCCAGTTTTGGGCACCGGTGCTCAGGAAGGATATAATGGAACTAGAGAGAGTACAAAGGAGGGCAACAAAATTAATAAAGGGGATGGGAGAACTACAATACCCAGATAGATTAGCGAAATTAGGATTATTTAGTCTAGAAAAAAGACGACTGAGGGGCGATCTAATAACCATGTATAAGTATATAAGGGGACAATACAAATATCTCGCTGAGGATCTGTTTATACCAAGGAAGGTGACGGGCACAAGGGGGCATTCTTTGCGTCTGGAGGAGAGAAGGTTTTTCCACCAACATAGAAGAGGATTCTTTACTGTTAGGGCAGTGAGAATCTGGAATTGCTTGCCTGAGGAGGTGGTGATGGCGAACTCAGTCGAGGGGTTCAAGAGAGGCCTGGATGTCTTCCTGGAGCAGAACAATATTGTATCATACAATTATTAGGTTCTGTAGAAGGACGTAGATCTGGGTATTTATTATGATGGAATATAGGCTGAACTGGATGGACAAATGTCTTTTTTCGGCCTTACTAACTATGTTACTATGTTACTATGTTAGGGTATAGAGTGTAGGGTATAGAGTGTTGGGATATAGAGTGTAGGGTATAGAGTGTAGGGTATAGAGTGTAGGGTATAGATTGTAGGGTATAGAGTGTAGGGTATAGAGTATATAGTGTAGGGTATAGAGTGTAGGGTATAGAGTGTAGAGTTTAGGGTATAGAGTGTAGGGTATAGAGTGTAGGGTATAGAGTAAAGGGTATAAAGTGTAGAGTGTAGGGTATAGAGTGTAGGGTATAGAGTGTAGAGTGTAGGGTGTAGAGTGGAGAGTGTAAGGTATAGAGTGTAGGGTATAGAGTGTATGTTATAGAGTGTAGGGTATAGAGTGTAGAGTGTAGGGTATAGAGTGTAGGGTATAGAGTGTAGGGTATAAAGTGTAGAGTGTAGGGTATAGAGTGTAGGGTTTAGAGTGTATGTTATAGAGTGTAGGGTATAGAGTGTAGAGTGTAGGATATAGAGTGTAGAGTGTAGGGTATAGAGTGTAGGGTATATAGTGTAGGGTATAGAGTGTAGGGTATAGAGTGTAGGGTATAGAGTGTAGAGTGTAGGGTATAGAGTGTAGGGTATAGAGTGTAGAGTGTAGGGTATAGAGTGTATGGTATAGAGTGTAGGGTGTAGAGTGTATGGTATAGAGTGTAGGGTATAGAGTGTAGAGTGTAGGGTATAGAGTGTAGGGTGTAGAGTGTAGGGTATAGAGTGTAGGGTATAGAGTGTAGAGTGTAGGGTATAAAGTGTAGGGTATAGAGTGTAGGGTGTAGAGTGTAGGGTATAGAGTGTAGATTGTATGGTATAGAGTGTAGGGTATAGAGTGTATAGTGTAGGGTATAGAGTGTAGAGTGTAGGGTATAGAGTGTAGGGTATAGAGTGTTGGGATATAGAGTGTAGGGTATAGAGTGTCGGGTATAGAGTGTAGGGTATAGATTGTAGGGTATAGAGTGTAGGGTATAGAGTGTAGGGTATAAAGTATATAGTGTAGGGTATAGAGTGTAGGGTATAGAGTGTAGAGTGTAGGGTATAGAGTGTAGGGTATAGAGTGTAGATTGTATGGTATAGAGTGTAGGGTATAGAGTGTATAGTGTAGGGTATAGAGTGTAGTGTGTAGGGTATAGAGTGTAGGGTATAGAGTGTTGGGATATAGAGTGTAGGGTATAGAGTGTCGGGTATAGAGTGTAGGGTATAGATTGTAGGGTATAGAGTGTAGGGTATAGAGTGTAGGGTATAAAGTATATAGTGTAGGGTATAGAGTGTAGGGTATAGAGTGTAGAGTGTAGGGTATAGAGTGTAGGGTATAGAGTGTAGGGTATAAAGTGTAGAGTGTAGGGTATAGAGTGTAGAGTGTAGGGTGTAGAGTGGAGAGTGTAGGGTATAGAGTGTAGAAAGTAGGGTATAGTGTGTAGGGTATAGAGTGTAGGGTATAGAGTGTAGGGTATAGAGTGTAGGGTATAGAGTGTAGGGTATAGAGTGTAGGGTATAAAGTATATAGTGTAGGGTATAGAGTGTAGGGTATAGAGTGTAGAGTGTAGGGTATAGAGTGTAGGGTATAGAGTGTAGGGTATAAAGTGTAGAGTGTAGGGTATAGAGTGTAGAGTGTAGGGTGTAGAGTGTAGAGTGTAGGGTATAGAGTGTATGTTATAGAGTGTAGGGTATAGAGTGTAGAGTGTAGGGTATAGAGTGTAGAAAGTAGGGTATAGTGTGTAGGGTATAGACTGTAGGGTATAGAGTGTAGGGTATAGAGTGTAGGGTATAGAGTGTAGGGTATAGAGTGTAGGGTATAGAGTGTACGGTATAGAGTGTATGATATATTGTGTATGGTATATAGTGTTTGGTATAGAGTGTAAGGTATAGAGTGTAGAGAGTAGGATATAGATTGTAGAGTGTAGAGTGTAGGGTATAGAGTGTATGGTAAAGAGTGTATGGAATAGAGAGTATGGTATAGAGTGTAGGGTGTAGAGTGTAGGGTATAGAGTGTAGAGTGTGGGGTATAGAGTGTAGAGTGTAGGGTATATAGTGTATGATATAGAGTGTAGGGTATAGAGTGTAGATTGTATGGTATAGAGTGTAGGGTATAGAGTGTATAGTGTAGGGTATAGAGTGTAGAGTGTAGGGATACAAAACTATGTAAAGCAGTTAATACAAGAGAAGATAGTATTCTGCTACAGATGGATCTGGATAAGTTGGAAACTTGGGCTGAAAGGTGGCAGATGAGGTTTAACAATGATAAATGTAAGGTTATACACATGGGAAGAGGGAATCAATATCACCATTACACACTGAACGGGAAACCACTGGGTAAATCTGACAGGGAGAAGGACTTGGGGATCCTAGTTAATGATAAACTTACCTGGAGCAGCCAGTGCCAGGCAGCAGCTGCCAAGGCAAACAGGATCATGGGGTGCATTAAAAGAGGTCTGGATACACATGATGAGAGCATTATACTGCCTCTGTACAAATCCCTAGTTAGACCGCACATGGAGTACTGTGTCCAGTTTTGGGCACCGGTGCTCAGGAAGGATATAATGGAACTAGAGAGAGTACAAAGGAGGGCAACAAAATTAATAAAGGGGATGGGAGAACTACAATACCCAGATAGATTAGCGAAATTAGGATTATTTAGTCTAGAAAAAAGACGACTGAGGGGCGATCTAATAACCATGTATAAGTATATAAGGGGACAATACAAATATCTCGCCGAGGATCTGTTTATACCAAGGAAGGTGACGGGCACAAGGGGGCATTCTTTGCGTCTGGAGGAGAGAAGGTTTTTCCACCAACATAGAAGAGGATTCTTTACTGTTAGGGCAGTGAGAATCTGGAATTGCTTGCCTGAGGAGGTGGTGATGGCGAACTCAGTCGAGGGGTTCAAGAGAGGCCTGGATGTCTTCCTGGAGCAGAACAATATTGTATCATACAATTATTAGGTTCTGTAGAAGGACGTAGATCTGGGGATTTATTATGATGGAATATAGGCTGAACTGGATGGACAAATGTCTTTTTTCGGCCTTACTAACTATGTTACTATGTTACTATGTTACTATAGAGTGTAGAGTGTAGGGTGTAGAGTGGAGAGTGTAAGGTATAGAGTGTAGGGTATAGAGTGTATGTTATAGAGTGTAGGGTATAGAGTGTAGAGTGTAGGGTATAGAGTGTAGAAAGTAGGGTATAGTGTGTAGGGTATAGAGTGTAGAGTGTAGGGTATAGAGTGTAGGGTATAGAGTGTAGATTGTATGGTATAGAGTGTAGGGTATAGAGTGTATAGTGTAGGGTATAGAGTGTAGAGTGTAGGGTATAGAGTGTAGGGTATAGAGTGTTGGGATATAGAGTGTAGGGTATAGAGTGTCGGGTATAGAGTGTAGGGTATAGATTGTAGGGTATAGAGTGTAGGGTATAGAGTGTAGGGTATAGAGTATATAGTGTAGGGTATAGAGTGTAGGGTATAGAGTGTAGAGTGTAGGGTATAGAGTGTAGGGTATAGAGTGTAGGGTATAGAGTGTAGGGTATAAAGTGTAGAGTGTAGGGTATAGAGTGTAGAGTGTAGGGTGTAGAGTGGAGAGAGTAGGGTATAGAGTGTAAGGTATAGAGTGTAGGGTATAGAGTGTATGTTATAGAGTGTAGGGTATAGAGTGTAGAGTGTAGGGTATAGAGTGTAGAAAGTAGGGTGTAGTGTGTAGGGTATAGAGTGTAGGGTATAGAGTGTATGGTATAGAGTGTAGGGTATAGAGTGTAGAAAGTAGGGTATAGTGTGTAGGGTATAGAGTGTAGGGTATAGAGTGTAGGGTATAGAGTGTAGGGTATAGAGTGTAGGGTATAGAGTGTACGGTATAGAGTGTATGATATATTGTGTATGGTATATAGTGTTTGGTATAGAGTGTAAGGTATAGAGTGTAGAGAGTAGGATATAGATTGTAGAGTGTAGAGTGTAGGGTATAGAGTGTATGGTAAAGAGTGTATGGAATAGAGAGTATGGTATAGAGTGTAGGGTGTAGAGTGTAGGGTATAGAGTGTAGAGTGTGGGGTATAGAGTGTAGAGTGTAGGGTATATAGTGTATGATATAGAGTGTAGGGTATAGAGTGTAGATTGTATGGTATAGATTGTAGGGTATAGAGTGTATAGTGTAGGGTATAGAGTGTAGAGTGTAGGGATACAAAACTATGTAAAGCAGTTAATACAAGAGAAGATAGTATTCTGCTACAGATGGATCTGGATAAGTTGGAAACTTGGGCTGAAAGGTGGCAGATGAGGTTTAACAATGATAAATGTAAGGTTATACACATGGGAAGAGGGAATCAATATCACCATTACACACTGAACGGGAAACCACTGGGTAAATCTGACAGGGAGAAGGACTTGGGGATCCTAGTTAATGATAAACTTACCTGGAGCAGCCAGTGCCAGGCAGCAGCTGCCAAGGCAAACAGGATCATGGGGTGCATTAAAAGAGGTCTGGATACACATGATGAGAGCATTATACTGCCTCTGTACAAATCCCTAGTTAGACCGCACATGGAGTACTGTGTCCAGTTTTGGGCACCGGTGCTCAGGAAGGATATAATGGAACTAGAGAGAGTACAAAGGAGGGCAACAAAATTAATAAAGGGGATGGGAGAACTACAATACCCAGATAGATTAGCGAAATTAGGATTATTTAGTCTAGAAAAAAGACGACTGAGGGGCGATCTAATAACCATGTATAAGTATATAAGGGTGACAATACAAATATCTCGCTGAGGATCTGTTTATACCAAGGAAGGTGACGGGCACAAGGGGGCATTCTTTGCGTCTGGAGGAGAGAAGGTTTTTCCACCAACATAGAAGAGGATTCTTTACTGTTAGGGCAGTGAGAATCTGGAATTGCTTGCCTGAGGAGGTGGTGATGGCGAACTCAGTCGAGGGGTTCAAGAGAGGCCTGGATGTCTTCCTGGAGCAGAACAATATTGTATCATACAATTATTAGGTTCTGTAGAAGGACGTAGATCTGGGTATTTATTATGATGGAATATAGGCTGAACTGGATGGACAAATGTCTTTTTCGGCCTTACTAACTATGTTACTATGTTACTATGTTAGGGTATAGAGTGTAGGGTATAGAGTGTTGGGATATAGAGTGTAGGGTATAGAGTGTAGGGTATAGAGTGTAGGGTATAGATTGTAGGGTATAGAGTGTAGGGTATAGAGTATATAGTGTAGGGTATAGAATGTAGGGTATAGAGTGTAGAGTTTAGGGTATAGAGTGTAGGGTATAGAGTGTAGGGTATAGAGTGTAGGGTATAAAGTGTAGAGTGTAGGGTATAGAGTGTAGGGTATAGAGTGTAGAGTGTAGAGTGTAGAGTGGAGAGTGTAAGGTATAGAGTGTAGGGTATAGAGTGTATGTTATAGAGTGTAGGGTATAGAGTGTAGAGTGTAGGGTATAGAGTGTAGGGTATAGAGTGTAGGGTATAAAGTGTAGAGTGTAGGGTATAGAGTGTAGGGTTTAGAGTGTATGTTATAGAGTGTAGGGTATAGAGTGTAGAGTGTAGGATATAGAGTGTAGAGTGTAGGGTATAGAGTGTAGGGTATATAGTGTAGGGTATAGAGTGTAGGGTATAGAGTGTAGGGTATAGAGTGTAGAGTGTAGGGTATAGAGTGTAGGGTATAGAGTGTAGAGTGTAGGGTATAGAGTGTATGGTATAGAGTGTAGGGTGTAGAGTGTATGGTATAGAGTGTAGGGTATAGAGTGTAGAGTGTAGGTTATAGAGTGTAGGGTGTAGAGTGTAGGGTATAGAGTGTAGGGTATAGAGTGTAGAGTGTAGGGTATAAAGTGTAGGGTATAGAGTGTAGGGTGTAGAGTGTAGGGTATAGAGTGTAGAGTGTAGGGTATAGAGTGTATGGTATAATGTGTAGGGCATAGATTGTAGGGTGTAGAGTGTAGGGTACAGAGTGTAGGGTATAGAGTGTAGGGTATAGAGTGTAGAGTGTAGGGTATATAGTGTAGGGTATAGAGTATAGAGTGTAGGGTATAGAGTGTAGGGTATAGAGTGTAGAGTGTAGAGTGTAGGGTATAGAGTGTAGAGTGTAGGGTATAGAGTGTAGGGTATAGAGTGTATGGTATAGAGTAGGGTATAGAGTGTAGGGTATAGAGTGTAGAGTGTAGGGTATAGAGTGTAGAGTGTAGGGTATAGAGTGTAGGGTATAAAGAGTAGAGTGTAGGGTATAGAGTGTAGAGTGTAGGGTATGGAGTGTATGGTATAGAGTGTAGGGTATAGAGTGTAGAGTATAGAGTGTTGGGTATAGAGTGTAGAGTGTAGGGTATAGAGTGTAGTGTATATAGTGTAGGGTATAGAGTGTATGGTATACAGTGTAGAGTGTAGGGATTAGAGTGTAGGGTATAGAGTGTAGGGTGTAGAGTGTAGGGTATAGAGTGTAGGGTATAGAGTGTATGGTATAGAGTGTAGGGTATAGAGTGTTGGGTATAGATTGTAGGGTATAGAATGTAGAGTGTAGTGTATAGAGTATAGGGTGTAGAGTGTATAGTGTAGAGTGTAGGGTATAGAGTGTATAGTGTAGGGTATAGAGTGCAGGGTATAGAGTGTATGGAATAGAGTGTATGGAATATAGTGTACGGTATACAGTGTAGAGAGTAGGGTATAGAGTGTAGGGTATAGAGCGTAGGGTGTAGGGTATAGATTGTAGGGTATAGAGTGTAGGGTATAGAGTGTAGAGTGTAGGGTATAGAGTGCATGGTATAGAGTGTAGGGTGTACAGTGTATGGTATAGAGTGTACAGTATAGAGTGTATGGTATAGAGTGTAGAGTGTAGGGTATAGAGTGTATGGTATAGAGTGTAGAGTGTAGAGTGTAGGGTATAGAGAGTAGAGTGTAGGGTATAGAGTGTAGGGTATAGAGTGTATGGTATAGAGTGTATAGTGTAGAGTGTAGGGTATAGAGTGTAGAGTGTAGGGTATAGAGTGTAGGGTATAGAGTGTATGGTATAGAGTGTAGAGTGTAGAGTGTAGGGTATAGAGTGTAAAGTGTAGGGTATAGAGTGTAGGGTATAGAGTGTATGGTATAGAGTGTAGAGGGTATAGATTGTAGGGTATAGAGTATAGAGTGTATGGTATAGAGTGTAGGGTATAGAGTGTAGGGTATAGAGTGTACGGTATAGAGTGTTGGGCTATAGAGTGTAGGGTATAGAGTGTAGGGTATAGAGTGTATGGTATAGAGTGTACGGTATAGAGTGTATGATATAGAGTGTATGGTATATAGTGTAGGGTATAGAGTGTTTGGTATAGAGTGTAAGGTATAGAGTGTAGAGAGTAGGGTATAGATTTTAGAGTGTAGAGTGTAGGGTATAGAGTGTAGGGTATAGAGTGTATGGAATAGAGTGTATAATATAGAGTGTAGGGTGTAGAGTGTAGGGTATAGAGTGTAGAGTGTGGGGTATAGAGTGTAGAGTGTAGGGTATAGAGTGTATGATATAGAGTGTAGGGTAGAGAGTGTATGGTATAGATTGCAGGGTATAGAGTGTAGGGTGTAGAGTGTAGGGTATAGAGTGTAGGGTATAGAGTGTATGGTATAGAGTGTATGGTATAGATTGTTGGGTATAGAGTGTGGGGTATAGAGTGTAGAGTGTAGGGTATAGAGTGTAGAAAGTAGGGTATAGTGTGTAGGGTATGAAGTGTAGAGTGTAGGGTATAGAGTGTAGGGTATAGAGTGTAGATTGTATGGTATAGAGTGTAGGGTATAGAGTGTATAGTGTAGGGTGTAGAGTGTAGGGTATAGAGTGTAGGGTATAGAGTGTTGGGATATAGAGTGTAGGGTATAGAGTGTAGGGTATAGAGTGTAGGGTATAGAGTATATAGTGTAGGGTATAGAGTGTAGGGTATAGAGTGTAGAGTGTAGGGTATAGAGTGTAGGGTATAGAGTGTAGGGTATAAAGTGTAGAGTGTAGGGTATAGAGTGTAGGGTATAGAGTGTAGGGTATAGAGTGTAGGGTATAGAGTGTAGAGTGTAGGGTGTAGAGCGTAGGGTATAGAGTGTAAGATATAGAGTGTAGGGTATAGAGTGTATGTTATAGAGTGTAGGGTATAGAGTGTAGAGTGTAGGGTATAGAGTGTAGGGTATAGAGTGTAGGGTATAGAGTGTAGGGTATAGAGTGTAGGGTATAAAGTGTAGAGTGTAGGGTATAGAGTGTAGGGTTTAGAGTGTATGTTATAGAGTGTAGGGTATAGAGTGTAGAGTGTAGGATATAGAGCGTAGAGTGTAGGGTATAAAGTGTAGGGTATATAGTGTAGGGTATAGAGTGTAGGGTATAGAGTGTAGGGTATAGAGTGTATGGTATAGAGTGTAGAGTGTAGGGTATAGAGTGTAGAAAGTAGGGTATAGTGTGTAGGGTATAGAGTGTATAGTGTAGGGTATAGAATGTAGAGTGTAGGGTATAGAGTGTAGGGTATAGAGTGTTGGGATATAGAGTGTAGGGTATAGAGTGTCGGGTATAGAGTGTAGGGTATAGATTGTAGGGTATAGAGTGTAGGGTATAGAGTATATAGTATAGGGTATAGAGTGTAGGGTATAGAGTGTAGAGTGTAGGGTATAGAGTGTAGGGTATAGAGTGTAGGGTATAGAGTGTAGGGTATATAGTGTAGAGTGTAGGGTATAGAGTGTAGGGTATAGAGTGTAGAGTGTAGGGTGTAGAGTGGAGAGTGTAGGGTATAGAGTGTAAGGTATAGAGTGTAGGGTATAGAGTGTATGTTATAGAGTGTAGGGTGTAGAGTGTAGGGTATAGAGTGTAGAAAGTAGGGTATAGTGTGTAGGGTATAGAGTGTAGGGTATAGAGTGTATGGTATAGAGTGTAGAGTGTAGGGTATAGAGTGTAGAAAGTAGGGTATAGTGTGTAGGGTATAGAGTGTAGAGTGTAGGGTGTAGAGTGTAGGGTATAGAGTGTAGATTGTATGGTATAGAGTGTAGGGTATAGAGTGTATAGTGTAGGGTATAGAGTGTAGGGTATAGAGTGTAGGGTATAGAGTGTTGGGATATTGAGTGTAGGGTATAGAGTGTAGGGTATAGAGTGTAGTGTATAGATTTTAAGGTATAGAGTGTAGGGTATAGAGTGTAGTGTATAGAGTATATAGTGTAGGGTATAGAGTGTAGGGTATAGAGTGTAGAGTTTAGGGTATAGAGTGTAGGGTATAGAGTGTAGGGTATAGAGTGTAGGGTATAAAGTGTAGAGTGTAGGGTATAGAGTGTAGGATATAGAGCGTAGGGTGTAGGGTATAGATTGTAGGGTATAGAGTGTAGGGTATAGAGTGTAGGGTGTAGAGTGTATGGTATAGAGTGTACAGTATAGAGTGTATGGTATAGAGTGTAGAGTGTAGGGTATAGAGTGTATGGTATAGAGTGTAGGGTGTAGAGTGTATAGTATAGAGTGTAGGGTACAGAGTGTAGAGTGTAGGGTATAGAGTGTAGGGTATAAAGTGTAGGGTATAGAGTGTAGGGTATAGAGTGTAGGGTACAAAGTGTAGAGTGTAGGGTATAGAGTGTAGGGTATAGAGTGTAGGGTATAGAGTGTAGAGTGTAGGGTGTAGAGTGTAGGGTGTAGAGTGTAAGGTATAGAGTGTAGGGTATAGAGTGTATGTTATAGAGTGTAGGGTGTAGAGTGTAGAGTGTAGGGTATAGAGTGTAGGGTATAGAGTGTAGGGTATAGAGTGTATGGTATAGAGTGTAGGGTATAGAGTGTAGAGTGTAGGATATAAAGTGTAGAGTGTAGGGTATAAAGTGTAGGGTATATAGTGTAGGGTATAGAGTGTAGGGTATAGAGTGTAGGGTATAGAGTGTAGAGTGTAGGGTATAGAGTGTAGAAAGTAGGGTATAGTGTATAGGGTATAGAGTGTAGAGTGTAGGGTATAGAGTGTAGGGTATAGAGTGTAGATTGTATGGTATAGAGTGTAGGGTATAGAGTGTATAGTGTAGGGTATAGAGTGTGGAGTGTAGGGTATAGAGTGTAGGGTATAGAGTGTTGGGACATAGAGTGTAGGGTATAGAGTGTCGGGTATAGAGTGTAGGGTATAGATTGTAGGGTATAGAGTGTAGGGTATAGAGTGTAGGGTATAAAGTATATAGTGTAGGGTATAGAGTGTAGGGTATAGAGTGTAGAGTGTAGGGTATAGAGTGTAGGGTATAGAGTGTAGGGTATAAAGTGTAGAGTGTAGGGTGTAGAGTGGAGAGTGTAGGGTATAGAGTGTAAGGTATAGAGTGTAGGGTATAGAGTGTATGTTATAGAGTGTAGGGTATAGAGTGTAGAGTGTAGGGTATAGAGTGTAGAAAGTAGGGTATAGTGTGTAGGGTATAGAGTGTAGGGTATAGAGTGTAGGGTATAGAGTGTAGGGTATAGAGTGTAGGGTATAGAGTGTAGGGTATAGAGTGTACGGTATAGAGTGTATGATATATTGTGTATGGTATATAGTGTTTGGTATAGAGTGTAAGGTATAGAGTGTAGAGAGTAGGATATAGATTGTAGAGTGTAGAGTGTAGGGTATAGAGTGTATGGTAAAGAGTGTATGGAATAGAGAGTATGGTATAGAGTGTAGGGTGTAGAGTGTAGGGTATAGAGTGTAGAGTGTGGGGTATAGAGTGTAGAGTGTAGGGTATATAGTGTATGATATAGAGTGTAGGGTATAGAGTGTAGATTGTATGGTATAGAGTGTAGGGTATAGAGTGTATAGTGTAGGGTATAGAGTGTAGAGTGTAGGGATACAAAACTATGTAAAGCAGTTAATACAAGAGAAGATAGTATTCTGCTACAGATGGATCTGGATAAGTTGGAAACTTGGGCTGAAAGGTGGCAGATGAGGTTTAACAATGATGAATGTAAGGTTATACACATGGGAAGAGGGAATCAATATCACCATTACACACTGAACGGGAAACCACTGGGTAAATCTGACAGGGAGAAGGACTTGGGGATCCTAGTTAATGATAAACTTACCTGGAGCAGCCAGTGCCAGGCAGCAGCTGCCAAGGCAAACAGGATCATGGGGTGCATTAAAAGAGGTCTGGATACACATGATGAGAGCATTATACTGCCTCTGTACAAATCCCTAGTTAGACCGCACATGGAGTACTGTGTCCTGTTTTGGGCACCGGTGCTCAGGAAGGATATAATGGAACTAGAGAGAGTACAAAGGAGGGCAACAAAATTAATAAAGGGGACGGGAGAACTACAATACCCAGATAGATTAGCGAAATTAGGATTATTTAGTCTAGAAAAAAGACGACTGAGGGGCGATCTAATAACCATGTATAAGTATATAAGGGGACAATACAAATATCTAGCTGAGGATCTGTTTATACCAAGGAAGGTGACGGGCACAAGGGGGCATTCTTTGCGTCTGGAGGAGAGAAGGTTTTTCCACCAACATAGAAGAGGATTCTTTACTGTTAGGGCAGTGAGAATCTGGAATTGCTTGCCTGAGGAGGTGGTGATGGCGAACTCAGTCGAGGGGTTCAAGAGAGGCCTGGATGTCTTCCTGGAGCAGAACAATATTGTATCATACAATTATTAGGTTCTGTAGAAGGACGTAGATCTGGGTATTTATTATGATGGAATATAGGCTGAACTGGATGGACAAATGTCTTTTTTCGGCCTTACTAACTATGTTACTATGTTACTATGTTAGGGTATAGAGTGTAGGGTATAGAGTGTTGGGATATAGAGTGTAGGGTATAGAGTGTAGGGTATAGAGTGTAGGGTATAGATTGTAGGGTATAGAGTGTAGGGTATAGAGTATATAGTGTAGGGTATAGAGTGTAGGGTATAGAGTGTAGAGTTTAGGGTATAGAGTGTAGGGTATAGAGTGTAGGGTATAGAGTGTAGGGTATAAAGTGTAGAGTGTAGGGTATAGAGTGTAGGGCATAGAGTGTAGAGTGTAGGGTGTAGAGTGGAGAGTGTAAGGTATAGAGTGTAGGGTATAGAGTGTATGTTATAGAGTGTAGGGTATAGAGTGTAGAGTGTAGGGTATAGAGTGTAGGGTATAGAGTGTAGGGTATAGAGTGTAGAGTGTAGGGTATAGAGTGTAGGGTATAGAGTGTAGAGTGTAGGGTGTAGAGTGGAGAGTGTAAGGTATAGAGTGTAGGGTATAGAGTATATGTTATAGAGTGTAGGGTATAGAGTGTAGAGTGTAGGGTATAGAGTGTAGGGTATAGAGTGTAGGGTATAAAGTGTAGAGTGTAGGGTATAGAGTGTAGGGTTTAGAGTGTATGTTATAGAGTGTAGGGTATAGAGTGTAGAGTGTAGGATATAGAGTGTAGAGTGTAGGGTATAGAGTGTAGGGTATATAGTGTAGGGTATAGAGTGTAGGGTATAGAGTGTAGGGTATAGAGTGTAGAGTGTAGGGTATAGAGTGTAGGGTATAGAGTGTAGAGTGTAGGGTATAGAGTGTATGGTATAGAGTGTAGGGTGTAGAGTGTATGGTATAGAGTGTAGGGTATAGAGTGTAGAGTGTAGGGTATAGAGTGTAGGGTGTAGAGTGTAGGGTATAGAGTGTAGGGTATAGAGTGTAGGGTATAGAGTGTAGAGTGTAGGGTATAGAGTGTAGGGTATAGAGTGTAGAGTGTAGGGTGTAGAGTGGAGAGTGTAAGGTATAGAGTGTAGGGTATAGAGTGTATGTTATAGAGTGTAGGGTATAGAGTGTAGAGTGTAGGGTATAGAGTGTAGGGTATAGAGTGTAGGGTATAAAGTGTAGAGTGTAGGGTATAGAGTGTAGGGTTTAGAGTGTATGTTATAGAGTGTAGGGTATAGAGTGTAGAGTGTAGGATATAGAGTGTAGAGTGTAGGGTATAGAGTGTAGGGTATATAGTGTAGGGTATAGAGTGTAGGGTATAGAGTGTAGGGTATAGAGTGTAGAGTGTAGGGTATAGAGTGTAGGGTATAGAGTGTAGAGTGTAGGGTATAGAGTGTATGGTATAGAGTGTAGGGTGTAGAGTGTATGGTATAGAGTGTAGGGTATAGAGTGTAGAGTGTAGGGTATAGAGTGTAGGGTGTAGAGTGTAGGGTATAGAGTGTAGGGTATAGAGTGTAGAGTGTAGGGTATAAAGTGTAGGGTATAGAGTGTAGGGTGTAGAGTGTAGGGTATAGAGTGTAGAGTGTAGGGTATAGAGTGTATGGTATAATGTGTAGGGCATAGAGTGTAGGGTGTAGAGTGTAGGGTACAGAGTGTAGGGTATAGAGTGTAGGGTATAGAGTGTAGGGTATATAGTGTAGGGTATAGAGTATAGAGTGTAGGGTATAGAGTGTAGGGTATAGAGTGTAGAGTGTAGAGTGTAGGGTATAGAGTGTAGAGTGTAGGGTATAGAGTGTAGGGTATAGAGTGTATGGTATAGAGTAGGGTATAGAGTGTAGGGTATAGAGTGTAGAGTGTAGGGTATAGAGTGTAGAGTGTAGGGTATAGAGTGTAGGGTATAAAGAGTAGAGTGTAGGGTATAGAGTGTAGAGTGTAGGGTATGGAGTGTATGGTATAGAGTGTAGGGTATAGAGTGTAGAGTATAGAGTGTTGGGTATAGAGTGTAGAGTGTAGGGTATAGAGTGTAGGGTATATAGTGTAGGGTATAGAGTGTATGGTATACAGTGTAGAGTGTAGGGATTAGAGTGTAGGGTATAGAGTGTAGGGTGTAGAGTGTAGGGTATAGAGTGTAGGGTATAGAGTGTATGGTATAGAGTGTAGGGTATAGAGTGTTGGGTATAGATTGTAGGGTATAGAATGTAGAGTGTAGTGTATAGAGTATAGGGTGTAGAGTGTATGGTGTAGAGTGTAGGGTATAGAGTGTATAGTGTAGGGTATAGAGTGCAGGGTATAGAGTGTATGGAATAGAGTGTATGGAATATAGTGTACGGTATACAGTGTAGAGAGTAGGGTATAGAGTGTAGGGTATAGAGAGTAGGGTGTAGGGTATAGATTGTAGGGTATAGAGTGTAGGGTATAGAGTGTAGAGTGTAGTGTATAGAGTGCATGGTATAGAGTGTAGGGTGTAGAGTTTATGGTATAGAGTGTACAGTATAGAGTGTATGGTATAGAGTGTAGAGTGTAGGGTATAGAGTGTATGGTATAGAGTGTAGAGTGTAGAGTGTAGGGTATAGAGAGTAGAGTGTAGGGTATAGAGTGTAGGGTATAGAGTGTATGGTATAGAGTGTAGAGTGTAGAGTGTAGGGTATAGAGTGTAGAGTGTAGGGTATAGAGTGTAGGGTATAGAGTGTATGGTATAGAGTGTAGAGTGTAGAGTGTAGGGTATAGAGTGTAGAGTGTAGGGTATAGAGTGTAGGGTATAGAGTGTATGGTATAGAGTGTAGAGGGTATAGAGTGTAGGGTATAGAGTGTAGAGTGTAGGGTATAGAGTGTAGGGTATAGAGTGTAGAGTGTAGGGTATAGAGTGTAGGGTATAGAGTGTACGGTATAGAGTGTTGGGCTATAGAGTGTAGGGTATAGAGTGTAGGGTATAGAGTGTATGGTATAGAGTGTACGGTATAGAGTGTATGATATAGAGTGTATGGTATATAGTGTAGGGTATAGAGTGTTTGGTATAGAGTGTAAGGTATAGAGTGTAGAGAGTAGGGTATAGATTTTAGAGTGTAGAGTGTAGGGTATAGAGTGTAGGGTATAGAGTGTATGGAATAGAGTGTATAATATAGAGTGTAGGGTGTAGAGTGTAGGGTATAGAGTGTAGAGTGTGGGGTATAGAGTGTAGAGTGTAGGGTATAGAGTGTATGATATAGAGTGTAGGGTATAGAGTGTATGGTATAGATTGCAGGGTATAGAGTGTAGGGTGTAGAGTGAAGGGTATAGAGTGTAGGGTATAGAGTGTATGGTATAGAGTGTATGGTATAGATTGTAGGGTATAGAGTGTGGGGTATAGAGTGTAGAGTGTAGGGTATAGAGTGTAGAAAGTAGGGTATAGTGTGTAGGGTATGAAGTGTAGAGTGTAGGGTATAGAGTGTAGGGTATAGAGTGTAGATTGTATGGTATAGAGTGTAGGGTATAGAGTGTATAGTGTAGGGTGTAGAGTGTAGGGTATAGAGTGTAGGGTATAGAGTGTTGGGATATAGAGTGTAGGGTATAGAGTGTAGGGTATAGAGTGTAGGGTATAGAGTATATAGTGTAGGGTATAGAGTGTAGGGTATAGAGTGTAGAGTGTAGGGTATAGAGTGTAGGGTATAGAGTGTAGGGTATAAAGTGTAGAGTGTAGGGTATAGAGTGTAGGGTATAGAGTGTAGGGTATAGAGTGTAGGGTATAGAGTGTAGAGTGTAGGGTGTAGAGCGTAGGGTATAGAGTGTAAGATATAGAGTGTAGGGTATAGAGTGTATGTTATAGAGTGTAGGGTATAGAGTGTAGAGTGTAGGGTATAGAGTGTAGGGTATAGAGTGTAGGGTATAGAGTGTAGGGTATAGAGTGTAGGGTATAAAGTGTAGAGTGTAGGGTATAGAGTGTAGGGTTTAGAGTGTATGTTATAGAGTGTAGGGTATAGAGTGTAGAGTGTAGGATATAGAGTGTAGAGTGTAGGGTATAAAGTGTAGGGTATATAGTGTAGGGTATAGAGTGTAGGGTATAGAGTGTAGGGTATAGAGTGTATGGTATAGAGTGTAGAGTGTAGGGTATAGAGTGTAGAAAGTAGGGTATAGTGTGTAGGGTATAGAGTGTATAGTGTAGGGTATAGAATGTAGAGTGTAGGGTATAGAGTGTAGGGTATAGAGTGTTGGGATATAGAGTGTAGGGTATAGAGTGTCGGGTATAGAGTGTAGGGTATAGATTGTAGGGTATAGAGTGTAGGGTATAGAGTATATAGTATAGGGTATAGAGTGTAGGGTATAGAGTGTAGAGTGTAGGGTATAGAGTGTAGGGTATAGAGTGTAGGGTATAGAGTGTAGGGTATATAGTGTAGAGTGTAGGGTATAGAGTGTAGGGTATAGCGTGTAGAGTGTAGGGTGTAGAGTGGAGAGTGTAGGGTATAGAGTGTAAGGTATAGAGTGTAGGGTATAGAGTGTATGTTATAGAGTGTAGGGTGTAGAGTGTAGGGTATAGAGTGTAGAAAGTAGGGTATAGTGTGTAGGGTATAGAGTGTAGGGTATAGAGTGTATGGTATAGAGTGTAGAGTGTAGGGTATAGAGTGTAGAAAGTAGGGTATAGTGTGTAGGGTATAGAGTGTAGAGTGTAGGGTGTAGAGTGTAGGGTATAGAGTGTAGATTGTATGGTATAGAGTGTAGGGTATAGAGTGTATAGTGTAGGGTATAGAGTGTAGAGTGTAGGGTATAGAGTGTAGGGTATAGAGTGTTGGGATATAGAGTGTAGGGTATAGAGTGTAGGGTATAGAGTGTAGTGTATAGATTTTAGGGTATAGAGTGTAGGGTATAGAGTGTAGTGTATAGAGTATATAGTGTAGGGTATAGAGTGTAGGGTATAGAGTGTAGAGTTTAGGGTATAGAGTGTAGGGTATAGAGTGTAGGGTATAGAGTGTAGGGTATAAAGTGTAGAGTGTAGGGTATAGAGTGTAGGGTATAGAGTGTAGGGTGTAGAGTGGAGAGTGTAAGGTATAGAGTGTAAGGTATAGAGTGTAGGGTATAGAGTGTATGTTATAGAGTGTAGGGTATAGAGTGTAGAGTGTAGGGTATAGAGTGTAGGGTATAGAGTGTAGGGTATAGAGTGTAGGGTATAAAGTGTAGAGTGTAGGGTATAGAGTGTAGGGTATAGAGTGTAGAGTGTAGGATATAGAGTGTAGAGTGTAGGGTATAGAGTGTAGGGTATATAGTGTAGGGTATAGATTGTAGGGTATAGAGTGTAGGGTATAGAGTGTAGAGTGTAGGGTATAGAGTGTAGGGTATAGAGTGTAGAGTATAGGGTATAGAGTGTATGGTATAGAGTGTAGGGTGTGTAGGGTATAGAGTGTAGAGTGTAGGGTATAGAGTGTATGGTATAGAGTGTAGGGTGTAGAGTGCATGGTATAGAGTGTAGGGTATAGAGTGTAGAGTGTAGGGTATAGAGTGTAGGGTGTAGAGTGTAGGGTATAGAGTGTAGGGTGTAGAGTGTAGGGTATAAAGTGTAGGGTATAGAGTGTAGGGTGTAGAGTGTAGGGTATAGAGTGTAGAGTGTAGGGTATAGAGTGTATGGTATAATGTGTAGGGTATAGAGTGTAGGGTGTAGAGTGTAGGGTATAGAGTGTAGGGTATAGAGTGTAGGGTATAGAGTGTAGGGTATAGAGTGTAGAGTGTAGGTTATATAGTGTAGGGTATAGAGTATAGAGTGTAGGGTATAGAGTGTAGGGTATAGAGTGTAGAGTGTAGAGTGTAGGGTATAGAGTGTAGAGTGTAGGGTATAGAGTGTAGGGTATAGAGTGTATGGTATAGAGTGTAGGGTATAGAGTGTAGGGTATAGAGTGTAGAGTGTAGGGATTAGAGTGTAGGGTATAGAGTGTATTGTATAGAGTGTAGAGTGTAGGGTATAGAGTGTAGGGTATAGAGTGTACGGTATAGAGTGTTGGGCTATAGAGTGTAGGGTATAAAGTATAGGGTATAGAGTGTAGGGTATAGAGTGTAGGGTATACAGTGTAGGGTATAAAGTGTAGAGTGTAGGGTATAGAGTGTAGGGTATAGAGTGTAGGGTATAGAGTGTAGGGTATAGAGTGTAGAGTGTAGGGTATAGAGTGTAGAGTTTAGGGTATAGAGTGTAGGGTATAGAGTGTAGGGTTTAGAGTGTATGGTATAGAGTGTAGGGTATAGAGTGTAGAGTGTAGGGTATAGAGTGTAGGATATAGAGTGTAGGGTATAGAGTGTATGGTATAGAGTGTACGGTATAGAGTGTACAGTGTAGGGTATAGAGTGTAGGGTAAAGATTGTAGGGTATAGAGTGTATTGTATAGGGTATAGAGTGTATGGTGTAGAGTGTAGGGTATAGAGTGTATAGTGTAGGGTATAGAGTGTAGGGTATAGAGTGTATGGTATAGAGTGTAGGGTATAGAGTGTATGGTATAGAGTGTAGGGTATAGAGTGTAGAGTGTAGGGTATAGAGTGTAGGGTATAGAGTGTAGAGTGTAGGGTATAGAGTTTAGGGTATAGAGTGTATGGTGTAGAGTGTAGGGTATAGAGTGTAGGGAATAGAGTGTAGAGTGTAGGGTATAGAGTATATGGTATAGAGTGTAGGGTATAGAGTATAGAGTGTAGGGTATAGAGTGTAGGGTATAGAGTGTAGGGTATAGAGTGTATGGTATAGAGTGTAGGGAATAGAGTGTAGAGTGTAGGGTATAGAGTGTATGGTATAGAGTGTAGGGTATAGAGTGTAGAGGGTAGAGTGTAGGGTATAGAGTGTAGGGTATAGAGTGTAGGGTATAGAGTGTAGAGTGTAGGGTATAGAGTGTAGGGTATAGAGTGTAGGGTGTAGAGTGTAGGGTATAGAGTGTAGGGTATAGAGTGTAGAGTGTAGGGTATAAAGTGTAGGGTATAGAGTGTAGGGTGTAGAGTGTAGGGTATAGAGTGTAGAGTGTAGGATATAGAGTGTATGGTATAGAGTGTACGGTATAGAGTGTAGAGTGTAGGGTATAGAGTGTAGGGTATAGATTGTAGGGTATAGAGTGTATTGTATAGGGTATAGAGTGTATGGTGTAGAGTGTAGGGTATAGAGTGTATAGTGTAGGGTATAGAGTGTAGAGTATAGAGTGTTTGGTATAGAGTGTAGAGTGTAGGGTATAGAGTGTAGGGTATATAGTGTAGGGTATAGAGTGTAGGGTATACAGTGTAGAGTGTAGGGATTAGAGTGTAGGGTATAGAGTGTAGGGTGTAGAGTGTAGGGTATAGAGTGTAGGGTATAGAGTGTATGGTATAGAGTGTAGGGTATAAGTGTTGGGTATAGATTGTAGGGTATAGAATGTAGAGTGTAGTGTATAGAGTATAGGGTATAGAGTGTATGGTGTAGAGTGTAGGGTATAGAGTGTATAGTGTAGGGTATAGAGTGCAGGGTATAGAGTGTATGGAATAGAGTGTATGGAATATAGTGTACGGTATAGAGTGTAGGGTATAGAGTGTAGGATATAGAGCGTAGGGTGTAGGGTATAGAATGTAGGGTATAGAGTGTAGGGTATAGAGTGTAGGGTGTAGAGTGTATGGTATAGAGTGTACAGTATAGAGTGTATGGTATAGAGTGTAGAGTGTAGGGTATAGAGTGTATGGTATAGAGTGTAGGGTGTAGAGTGTATAGTATAGAGTGTAGGGTACAGAGTGTAGAGTGTAGGGTATAGAGTGTAGGGTATAAAGTGTAGGGTATAGAGTGTAGGGTATAGAGTGTAGGGTACAAAGTGTAGAGTGTAGGGTATAGAGTGTAGGGTATAGAGTGTAGGGTATAGAGTGTAGAGTGTAGGGTGTAGAGTGTAGGGTGTAGAGTGTAAGGTATAGAGTGTAGGGTATAGAGTGTATGTTATAGAGTGTAGGGTGTAGAGTGTAGAGTGTAGGGTATAGAGTGTAGGGTATAGAGTGTAGGGTATAGAGTGTATGGTATAGAGTGTAGGGTATAGAGTGTAGAGTGTAGGATATAGAGTGTAGAGTGTAGGGTATAAAGTGTAGGGTATATAGTGTAGGGTATAGAGTGTAGGGTATAGAGTGTAGGGTATAGAGTGTATGGTATAGAGTGTAGAGTGTAGGGTATAGAGTGTAGAAAGTAGGGTATAGTGTATAGGGTATAGAGTGTAGAGTGTAGGGTATAGAGTGTAGGGTATAGAGTGTAGATTGTATGGTATAGAGTGTAGGGTATAGAGTGTATAGTGTAGGGTATAGAGTGTAGAGTGTAGGGTATAGAGTGTAGGGTATAGAGTGTTGGGATATAGAGTGTAGGGTATAGAGTGTCGGGTATAGAGTGTAGGGTATAGATTGTAGGGTATAGAGTGTAGGGTATAGAGTGTAGGGTATAAAGTATATAGTGTAGGGTATAGAGTGTAGGGTATAGAGTGTAGGGTATAGAGTGTCTGGTATAGAGTGTATGATATATTGTGTATGGTATATAGTGTTTGGTATAGAGTGTAAGGTATAGAGTGTAGAGAGTAGGATATAGATTGTAGAGTGTAGAGTGTAGGGTATAGAGTGTATGGTAAAGAGTGTATGGAATAGAGAGTATGGTATAGAGTGTAGGGTGTAGAGTGTAGGGTATAGAGTGTAGAGTGTGGGGTATAGAGTGTAGAGTGTAGGGTATATAGTGTATGATATAGAGTGTAGGGTATAGAGTGTAGATTGTATGGTATAGAGTGTAGGGTATAGAGTGTATAGTGTAGGGTATAGAGTGTAGAGTGTAGGGATACAAAACTGTGTAAAGCAGTTAATACAAGAGAAGATAGTATTCTGCTACAGATGGATCTGGATAAGTTGGAAACTTGGGCTGAAAGGTGGCAGATGAGGTTTAACAATGATAAATGTAAGGTTATACACATGGGAAGAGGGAATCAATATCACCATTACACACTGAACGGGAAACCACTGGGTAAATCTGACAGGGAGAAGGACTTGGGGATCCTAGTTAATGATAAACTTACCTGGAGCAGCCAGTGCCAGGCAGCAGCTGCCAAGGCAAACAGGATCATGGGGTGCATTAAAAGAGGTCTGGATACACATGATGAGAGCATTATACTGCCTCTGTACAAATCCCTAGTTAGACCGCACATGGAGTACTGTGTCCAGTTTTGGGCACCGGTGCTCAGGAAGGATATAATGGAACTAGAGAGAGTACAAAGGAGGGCAACAAAATTAATAAAGGGGATGGGAGAACTACAATACCCAGATAGATTAGCGAAATTAGGATTATTTAGTCTAGAAAAAAGACGACTGAGGCGCGATCTAATAACCATGTATAAGTATATAAGGGGACAATACAAATATCTCGCTGAGGATCTGTTTATACCAAGGAAGGTGACGGGCACAAGGGGGCATTCTTTGCGTCTGGAGGAGAGAAGGTTTTTCCACCAACATAGAAGAGGATTCTTTACTGTTAGGGCAGTGAGAATCTGGAATTGCTTGCCTGAGGAGGTGGTGATGGCGAACTCAGTCGAGGGGTTCAAGAGAGGCCTGGATGTCTTCCTGGAGCAGAACAATATTGTATCATACAAGTATTAGGTTCTGTAGAAGGACGTAGATCTGGGTATTTATTATGATGGAATATAGGCTGAACTGGATGGACAAATGTCTTTTTTCGGCCTTACTAACTATGTTACTATGTTACTATGTTAGGGTATAGAGTGTAGGGTATAGAGTGTTGGGATATAGAGTGTAGGGTATAGAGTGTAGGGTATAGAGTGTAGGGTATAGATTGTAGGGTATAGAGTGTAGGGTACAGAGTATATAGTGTAGGGTATAGAGTGTAGGGTATAGAGTGTAGAGTTTAGGGTATAGAGTGTAGGGTATAGAGTGTAGGGTATAAAGTGTAGAGTGTAGGGTATAGAGTGTAGGGTATAGAGTGTAGAGTGTAGGGTGTAGAGTGGAGAGTGTAAGGTATAGAGTGTAGGGTATAGAGTGTATGTTATAGAGTGTAGGGTATAGAGTGTAGAGTGTAGGGTATAGAGTGTAGGGTATAGAGTGTAGGGTATAAAGTGTAGAGTGTAGGGTATAGAGTGTAGGGTTTAGAGTGTATGTTATAGAGTGTAGGGTATAGAGTGTAGAGTGTAGGATATAGAGTGTAGAGTGTAGGGTATAGAGTGTAGGGTATATAGTGTAGGGTATAGAGTGTAGGGTATAGAGTGTAGGGTATAGAGTGTAGAGTGTAGGGTATAGAGTGTAGGGTATAGAGTGTAGAGTGTAGGGTATAGAGTGTATGGTATAGAGTGTAGGGTGTAGAGTGTATGGTATAGAGTGTAGGGTATAGAGTGTAGAGTGTAGGGTATAGAGTGTAGGGTGTAGAGTGTAGGGTATAGAGTGTAGGGTATAGAGTGTAGAGTGTAGGGTATAAAGTGTAGGGTATAGAGTGTAGGGTGTAGAGTGTAGGGTATAGAGTGTAGAGTGTAGGGTATAGAGTGTATGGTATAATGTGTAGGGCATAGAGTGTAGGGTGTAGAGTGTAGGGTACAGAGTGTAGGGTATAGAGTGTAGGGTATAGAGTGTAGAGTGTAGGGTATATAGTGTAGGGTATAGAGTATAGAGTGTAGGGTATAGAGTGTAGGGTATAGAGTGTAGAGTGTAGGGTATAGAGTGTAGAGTGTAGGGTATAGAGTGTAGGGTATAGAGTGTATGGTATAGAGTAGGGTATAGAGTGTAGGGTATAAAGAGAAGAGTGTAGGGTATAGAGTGTAGAGTGTAGGGTATGGAGTGTATGGTATAGAGTGTAGGGTATAGAGTGTAGAGTATATTGTGTTGGGTATAGAGTGTAGAGTGTAGGGTATAGAGTGTAGGGTATATAGTGTAGGGTATAGAGTGTATGGTATACAGTGTAGAGTGTAGGGATTAGAGTGTAGGGTATAGAGTGTAGGGTGTAGAGTGTAGGGTATAGAGTGTAGGGTATAGAGTGTATGGTATAGAGTGTAGGGTATAGAGTGTTGGGTATAGATTGTAGGGTATAGAATGTAGAGTGTAGTGTATAGAGTATAGGGTGTAGAGTGTATGGTGTAGAGTGTAGGGTATAGAGTGTATAGTGTAGGGTATAGAGTGCAGGGTATAGAGAGTATGGAATAGAGTGTATGGAATATAGTGTACGGTATAGAATGTAGAGAGTAGGGTATAGAGTGTAGGGTATAGAGCGTAGGGTGTAGGGTATAGATTGTAGGGTATAGAGTGTAGGGTATAGAGTGTAGAGTGTAGGGTATAGAGTGCATGGTATAGAGTGTAGGGTGTAGAGTGTAGAGTGTAGGGTATAGAGTGTAGGGTATAGAGTGTAGGGTATAAAGTGTAGAGTGTAGGGTATAGAGTGTAGGGTTTAGAGTGTATGTTATAGAGTGTAGGGTATAGAGTGTAGAGTGTAGGATATAGAGTGTAGAGTGTAGGGTATAGAGTGTAGGGTATATAGTGTAGGGTATAGAGTGTAGGGTATAGAGTGTAGGGTATAGAGTGTAGAGTGTAGGGTATAGAGTGTAGGGTATAGAGTGTAGAGTGTAGGGTATAGAGTGTATGGTATAGAGTGTAGGGTGTAGAGTGTATGGTATAGAGTGTAGGGTATAGAGTGTAGAGTGTAGGGTATAGAGTGTAGGGTGTAGAGTGTAGGGTATAGAGTGTAGGGTATAGAGTGTAGAGTGTAGGGTATAAAGTGTAGGGTATAGAGTGTAGGGTGTAGAGTGTAGGGTATAGAGTGTAGAGTGTAGGGTATAGAGTGTATGGTATAATGTGTAGGGCATAGAGTGTAGGGTGTAGAGTGTAGGGTACAGAGTGTAGGGTATAGAGTGTAGGGTATAGAGTGTAGAGTGTAGGGTATATAGTGTAGGGTATAGAGTATAGAGTGTAGGGTATAGAGTGTAGGGTATAGAGTGTAGAGTGTAGGGTATAGAGTGTAGAGTGTAGGGTATAGAGTGTAGGGTATAGAGTGTATGGTATAGAGTAGGGTATAGAGTGTAGGGTATAAAGAGTAGAGTGTAGGGTATAGAGTGTAGAGTGTAGGGTATGGAGTGTATGGTATAGAGTGTAGGGTATAGAGTGTAGAGTATAGAGTGTTGGGTATAGAGTGTAGAGTGTAGGGTATAGAGTGTAGGGTATATAGTGTAGGGTATAGAGTGTATGGTATACAGTGTAGAGTGTAGGGATTAGAGTGTAGGGTATAGAGTGTAGGGTGTAGAGTGTAGGGTATAGAGTGTAGGGTATAGAGTGTATGGTATAGAGTGTAGGGTATAGAGTGTTGGGTATAGATTGTAGGGTATAGAATGTAGAGTGTAGTGTATAGAGTATAGGGTGTAGAGTGTATGGTGTAGAGTGTAGGGTATAGAGTGTATAGTGTAGGGTATAGAGTGCAGGGTATAGAGAGTATGGAATAGAGTGTATGGAATATAGTGTACGGTATAGAATGTAGAGAGTAGGGTATAGAGTGTAGGGTATAGAGCGTAGGGTGTAGGGTATAGATTGTAGGGTATAGAGTGTAGGGTATAGAGTGTAGAGTGTAGGGTATAGAGTGCATGGTATAGAGTGTAGGGTGTAGAGTGTATGGTATAGAGTGTACAGTATAGAGTGTATGGTATAGAGTGTAGAGTGTAGGGTATAGAGTGTATGGTATAGAGTGTAGAGTGTAGAGTGTAGGGTATAGAGTGTAGAGTGTAGGGTATAGAGTGTAGGGTATAGAGTGTATGGTATAGAGTGTAGAGTGTAGAGTGTAGGGTATAGAGTGTAGAGTGTAGGGTATAGAGTGTAGGGTATAGAGTGTATGGTATAGAGTGTAGAGTGTAGAGTGTAGGGTATAAAGTGTAGAGTGTAGGGTATAGAGTGTAGGGTATAGAGTGTATGGTATAGAGTGTAGGGTATAGAGTGTAGGGTATAGAGTGTAGAGTGTAGGGTATAGAGTGTAGGGTATAGAGTGTAGAGTGTAGGGTATAGAGTGTAGGGTATAGAGTGTACGGTATAGAGTGTTGGGCTATAGAGTGTAGGGTATAGAGTGTAGGGTATAGAGTGTATGGTATAGAGTGTACGGTATAGAGTGTATGATATAGAGTGTATGGTATATAGTGTAGGGTATAGAGTGTTTGGTATAGAGTGTAAGGTGTAGAGTGTAGAGAGTAGGGTATAGATTTTAGAGTGTAGAGTGTAGGGTATAGAGTGTAGGGTATAGAGTGTATGGAATAGAATGTATAATATAGAGTGTAGGGTGTAGAGTGTAGAGTGTAGGATATAGAGTGTAGAGTGTAGGGTATAGAGTGTATGATATAGAGTGTAGGGTATAGAGTGTATGGTATAGATTGCAGGGTATAGAGTGTAGGGTGTAGAGTGTAGGGTATAGAGTGTAGGGTATAGAGTGTATGGTATAGAGTGTATGGTATAGATTGTAGGGTATAGAGTGTAGGGTATAGAGTGTAGAGTGTAGGGTATAGAGTGTAGAAAGTAGGGTATAGTGTGTAGGGTATGAAGTGTAGAGTGTAGGGTATAGAGTGTAGGGTATAGAGTGTAGATTGTATGGTATAGAGTGTAGGGTATAGAGTGTATAGTGTAGGGTGTAGAGTGTAGGGTATAGAGTGTAGGGTATAGAGTGTTGGGATATAGAGTGTAGGGTATAGAGTGTTGGGATATAGAGTGTAGGGTATATAGTGTAGGGTATAGAGTGTAGGGTATAGAGTGTGGGGTATAGAGGGTAGAGTGTAGGGTATAGAGTGTAGGGTATAGAGTGTAGAGTGTAGGGTATAGAGTGTATGGTATAGAGTGTAGGGTGTAGAGTGTATGGTATAGAGTGTAGGGTATAGAGTGTAGAGTGTAGGGTATAGAGTGTAGGGTGTAGAGTGTAGGGTATAGAGTGTAGGGTATAGAGTGTAGAGTGTAGGGTATAAAGTGTAGGGTATAGAGTGTAGGGTGTAGAGTGTAGGGTATAGAGTGTAGAGTGTAGGGTGTAGAGTGTATGGTATAATGTGTAGGGCATAGAGTGTAGGGTGTAGAGTGTAGGGTACAGAGTGTAGGGTATAGAGTGTAGGATATAGAGTGTAGAGTGTAGGGTATATAGTGTAGGGTATAGAGTATAGAGTGTAGGGTATAGAGTGTAGGGTATAGAGTGTAGAGTGTAGAGTGTAGGGTATAGAGTGTAGAGTGTAGGGTATAGAGTGTAGGGTATAGAGTGTATGGTATAGAGTAGGGTATAGAGTGTAGGGTATAGAGTGTAGAGTGTAGGGTATAGAGTGTAGAGTGTAGGGTATAGAGTGTAGGGTATAAAGAGTAGAGTGTAGGGTATAGAGTGTAGAGTGTAGGGTATGGAGTGTATGGTATAGAGTGTAGGGTATAGAGTGTAGAGTATAGAGTGTTGGTTATAGAGTGTAGAGTGTAGGGTATAGAGTGTAGGGTATATAGTGTAGGGTATAGAGTGTATGGTATACAGCGTATGGTATACAGTGTAGAGTGTAGGGATTATAGTGTAGGGTATAGAGTGTAGGGTGTAGAGTGTAGGGTATAGAGTGTAGGGTATAGAGTGTATGGTATAGAGTGTAGGGTATAGAGTGTTGGGTATAGATTGTAGGGTATAGAATGTAGAGTGTAGTGTATAGAGTATAGGGTGTAGAGTGTATGGTGTAGAGTGTAGGGTATAGAGTTTATAGTGTAGGGTATAGAGTGCAGGGTATAGAGTGTATGGAATAGAGTGTATGGAATATAGTGTACGGTATAGAATGTAGAGAGTAGGGTATAGAGTGTAGGGTATAGAGCGTAGGGTGTAGGGTATAGATTGTAGGGTATAGAGTGTATGGTATAGAGTGTAGGGTATAGAGTGTAGGGTATAGAGTGTAGAGTGTAGGGTATAGAGTGTAGGGTATAGAGTGTAGAGTGTAGGGTATAGAGTGTATGGTATAGAGTGTAGAGTGTAGAGTGTAGGGTATAGAGTGTAGAGTGTAGGGTATAGAGTGTAGGGTATAGAGTGTATGGTATAGAGTGTAGGGTATAGAGTGTAGGGTATAGAGTGTAGAGTGTAGGGTATAGAGTGTAGGGTATAGAGTGTAGAGTGTAGGGTATAGAGTGTATGGTATAGAGTGTAGGGTGTAGAGTGTATGGTATAGAGTGTAGGGTATAGAGTGTAGAGTGTAGGGTATAGAGTGTAGGGTGTAGAGTGTAGGGTATAGAGTGTAGGGTATAGAGTGTAGAGTGTAGGGTATAAAGTGTAGGGTATAGAGTGTAGGGTGTAGAGTGTAGGGTATACAGTGTAGAGTGTAGGGTATAGAGTGTATGGTATAATGTGTAGGGCATAGAGTATAGGGTGTAGAGTGTAGGGTACAGAGTGTAGGGTATAGAGTGTAGGGTATAGAGTGTAGAGTGTAGGGTATATAGTGTAGGGTATAGAGTATAGAGTGTAGGGTATAGAGTGTAGGGTATAGAGTGTAGAGTGTAGAGTGTAGGGTATAGAGTGTAGAGTGTAGGGTATAGAGTGTAGGGTATAGAGTGTATGGTATAGAGTAGGGTATAGAGTGTAGGGTATAGAGTGTAGAGTGTAGGGTATAGAGTGTAGAGTGTAGGGTATAGAGTGTAGGGTATAAAGAGTAGAGTGTAGGGTATAGAGTGTAGAGTGTAGGGTATGGAGTGTATGGTATAGAGTGTAGGGTATAGAGTGTAGAGTATAGAGTGTTGGGTATAGAGTGTAGAGTGTAGGGTATAGAGTGTAGGGTATATAGTGTAGGGTATAGAGTGTATGGTATACAGTGTAGAGTGTAGGGATTAGAGTGTAGGGTATAGAGTGTAGGGTGTAGAGTGTAGGGTATAGAGTGTAGGGTATAGAGTGTATGGTATAGAGTGTAGGGTATAGAGTGTTGGGTATAGATTGTAGGGTATAGAATGTAGAGTGTAGTGTATAGAGTATAGGGTGTAGAGTGTATGGTGTAGAGTGTAGGGTATAGAGTGTATAGTGTAGGGTATAGAGTGCAGGGTATAGAGTGTATGGAATAGAGTGTATGGAATATAGTGTACGGTATAGAATGTAGAGAGTAGGGTATAGAGTGTAGGGTATAGAGCGTAGGGTGTAGGGTATAGATTGTAGGGTATAGAGTGTAGGGTATAGAGTGTAGAGTGTAGGGTATAGAGTGCATGGTATAGAGTGTAGGGTGTAGAGTGTATGGTATAGAGTGTACAGTATAGAGTGTATGGTATAGAGTGTAGAGTGTAGGGTATAGAGTGTATGGTATAGAGTGTAGAGTGTAGAGTGTAGGGTATAGAGTGTAGAGTGTAGGGTATAGAGTGTAGGGTATAGAGTGTATGGTATAGAGTGTAGAGTGTAGAGTGTAGGGTATAGAGTGTAGAGTGTAGGTTATAGAGTGTAGGGTATAGAGTGTATGGTATAGAGTGTAGAGTGTAGAGTGTAGGGTATAGAGTGTAGAGTGTAGGGTATAGAGTGTAGGGTATAGAGTGTATGGTATAGAGTGTAGGGTATAGAGTGTAGGGTATAGAGTGTAGAGTGTAGGGTATAGAGTGTAGGGTATAGAGTGTAGAGTGTAGGGTATAGAGTGTAGGGTATAGAGTGTACGGTATAGAGTGTTGGGCTATAGAGTGTAGGGTATAGAGTGTAGGGTATAGAGTGTATGGTATAGAGTGTACGGTATAGAGTGTATGATATAGAGTGTATGGTATATAGTGTAGGGTATAGAGTGTTTGGTATAGAGTGTAAGGTATAGAGTGTAGAGAGTAGGGTATAGATTTTAGAGTGTAGAGTGTAGGGTATAGAGTGTAGGGTATAGAGTGTATGGAATAGAATGTATAATATAGAGTGTAGGGTGTAGAGTGTAGAGTGTAGGATATAGAGTGTAGAGTGTAGGGTATAGAGTGTATGATATAGAGTGTAGGGTATAGAGTGTATGGTATAGATTGCAGGGTATAGAGTGTAGGGTGTAGAGTGTAGGGTATAGAGTGTAGGGTATAGAGTGTATGGTAAAGAGTGTATGGTATAGATTGTAGGGTATAGAGTGTAGGGTATAGAGTGTAGAGTGTAGGGTATAGAGTGTAGAAAGTAGGGTATAGTGTGTAGGATATGAAGTGTAGAGTGTAGGGTATAGAGTGTAGGGTATAGAGTGTAGATTGTATGGTATAGAGTGTAGGGTATAGAGTGTATAGTGTAGGGTGTAGAGTGTAGGGTATAGAGTGTAGGGTATAGAGTGTTGGGATATAGAGTGTAGGGTATAGAGTGTAGGGTATAGAGTGTAGGGTATAGAGTATATAGTGTAGGGTATAGAGTGTAGGGTATAGAGTGTAGAGTGTAGGGTATAGAGTGTAGGGTATAGAGTGTAGGGTATAAAGTGTAGAGTGTAGGGTATAGAGTGTAGGGTATAGAGTGTAGGGTATAGAGTGTAGAGTGTAGGGTGTAGAGGGTAGGGTATAGAGTGTAAGATATAGAGTGTAGGGTATAGAGTGTAGAGTGTAGGATATAGAGTGTAGAGTGTAGGGTATAAAGTGTAGGGTATATAGTGTAGGGTATAGAGTGTAGGGTATAGAGTGTAGGTTATAGAGTGTAGAGTGTAGGGTATAGAGTGTAGAAAGTAGGGTATAGTGTGTAGGGTATAGAGTGTAGAGTGTAGGGTATAGAGTGTAGGGTATAGAGTGTAGATTGTATGGTATAGAGTGTAGGGTATAGAGTGTATAGTGTAGGGTATAGAGTGTAGAGTGTAGGGTATAGAGTGTAGGGTATAGAGTGTTGGGATATAGAGTGTAGGGTATAGAGTGTCGGGTATAGAGTGTAGGGTATAGATTGTAGGGTATAGAGTGTAGGGTATAGAGTATATAGTATAGGGTATAGAGTGTAGGGTATAGAGTGTAGAGTGTAGGGTATAGAGTGTAGGGTATAGAGTGTAGGGTATATAGTGTAGAGTGTAGGGTATAGAGTGTAGGGTATAGAGTGTAGAGTGTAGGGTGTAGAGTGGAGAGTGTAGGGTATAGAGTGTAAGGTATAGAGTGTAGGGTATAGAGTGTATGTTATAGAGTGTAGGGTGTAGAGTGTAGGGTATAGAGTGTAGAAAGTAGGGTATAGTGTGTAGGGTATAGAGTGTAGGGTATAGAGTGTATGGTATAGAGTGTAGAGTGTAGGGTATAGAGTGTAGAAAGTAGGGTATAGTGTGTAGGGTATAGAGTGTAGAGTGTAGGGTATAGAGTGTAGGGTATAGAGTGTAGATTGTATGGTATAGAGTGTAGGGTATAGAGTGTATAGTGTAGGGTATAGAGTGTAGAGTGTAGGGTATAGAGTGTAGGGTATAGAGTGTTGGGATATAGAGTGTAGGGTATAGAGTGTAGGGTATAGAGTGTAGTGTATAGATTTTAGGGTATAGAGTGTAGGGTATAGAGTGTAGGGTATAGAGTATATAGTGTAGGGTATAGAGTGTAGGGTATAGAGTGTAGAGTTTAGGGTATAGAGTGTAGGGTATAGAGTGTAGGGTATAAAGTGTAGAGTGTAGGGTATAGAGTGTAGGGTATAGAGTGTAGGGTGTAGAGTGGAGAGTGTAAGGTATAGAGTGTAAGGTATAGAGTGTAGGGTATAGAGTGTATGTTATAGAGTGTAGGGTATAGAGTGTAGAGTGTAGGGTATAGAGTGTAGGGTATAGAGTGTAGGGTATAGAGTGTAGGGTATAAAGTGTAGAGTGTAGGGTATAGAGTGTAGGGTATAGAGTGTAGAGTGTAGGATATAGAGTGTAGAGTTTAAGATATAGAGTGTAGGGTATATAGTGTAGGGTATAGATTGTAGGGTATAGAGTGTAGGGTATAGAGTGTAGAGTGTAGGGTATAGAGTGTAGGGTATAGAGTGTAGAGTGTAGGGTATAGAGTGTATGGTATAGAGTGTAGGGTGTAGAGTGCATGGTATAGAGTGTAGGGTATAGAGTGTAGAGTGTAGGGTATAGAGTGTAGGGTGTAGAGTGTAGGGTATAGAGTGTAGGGTGTAGAGTGTAGGGTATAAAGTGTAGGGTGTAGAGTGTAGGGTGTAGAGTGTAGGGTATAGAGTGTAGAGTGTAGGGTATAGAGTGTATGGTATAATGTGTAGGGTATAGAGTGTAGGGTGTAGAGTGTAGGGTATAGAGTGTAGGGTATAGAGTGTAGGGTATAGAGTGTAGGGTATATAGTGTAGAGTGTAGGTGATATAGTGTAGGGTATAGAGTATAGAGTGTAGGGTATAGAGTATAGGGTATAGAGTGTAGAGTGTAGAGTGTAGGGTATAGAGTGTAGAGTGTAGGATATAGAGTGTAGGGTATAGAGTGTATGGTATAGAGTGTAGGGTATAGAGTGTAGGGTATAGAGTGTAGAGTGTAGGGATTAGAGTGTAGGGTATAGAGTGTATTGTATAGAGTGTAGAGTGTAGGGTATAGAGTGTAGGGTATAGAGTGTACGGTATAGAGTGTAGGGTATAGAGTGTAGAGTATAGAGTGTTGGGTATAGAGTGTAGAGTGTAGGGTATAGAGTGTAGGGTATATAGTGTAGGGTATAGAGTGTATGGTATACAGTGTAGAGTGTAGGGATTAGAGTGTAGGGTATAGAGTGTAGGGTATAGAGTGTAGGGTATAGAGTGTATGGTATAGAGTGTAGGGTATAGAGTGTTGGGTATAGATTGTAGGGTATAGAATGTAGAGTGTAGTGTATAGGGTATAGAGTGTATGGTGTAGAGTGTAGGGTATAGAGTGTATAGTGTAGGGTATAGAGTGCAGGGTATAGAGTGTATGGAATAGAGTGTATGGAATATAGTGTACGGTATAGAGTGTAGAGAGTAGGGTATAGAGTGTAGGGTATAGAGTGTAGAGTGTAGGGTATAGAGTGTAGAGTGTAGGGTATAGAGTGTAGGGTATAAAGAGTAGAGTGTAGGGTATAGAGTGTAGAGTGTAGGGTATGGAGTGTATGGTATAGAGTGTAGGGTATAGAGTGTAGAGTATAGAGTGTTGGGTATAGAGTGTAGAGTGTAGGGTATAGAGTGTAGGGTATATAGTGTAGGGTATAGAGTGTATGGTATACAGTGTAGAGTGTAGGGATTAGAGTGTAGGGTATAGAGTGTAGGGTATAGAGTGTAGGGTATAGAGTGTATGGTATAGAGTGTAGGGTATAGAGTGTTGGGTATAGATTGTAGGGTATAGAATGTAGAGTGTAGTGTATAGGGTATAGAGTGTATGGTGTAGAGTGTAGGGTATAGAGTGTATAGTGTAGGGTATAGAGTGCAGGGTATAGAGTGTATGGAATAGAGTGTATGGAATATAGTGTACGGTATAGAGTGTAGAGAGTAGGGTATAGAGTGTAGGGTATAGAGCGTAGGGTGTAGGGTATAGATTGTAGGGTATAGAGTGTAGGGTATAGATTGTAGAGTGTAGGGTATAGAGTGCATGGTATAGAGTGTAGGGTGTAGAGTGTATGGTATAGAGTGTACAGTATAGAGTGTATGGTATAGAGTGTAGAGTGTAGGGTATAGAGTGTAGGGTGTAGAGTGTATAGTATAGAGTGTAGGGTACAGAGTGTAGAGTGTAGGGTATAGAGTGTAGGGTATAGAGTGTATGGTATAGAGTGTACGGTATAGAGTGTATGATATAGAGTGTATGGTATATAGTGTAGAGTGTAGGGTATAGAGTGTAGAAAGTAGGGTATAGTGTGTAGGGTATGAAGTGTAGAGTGTAGGGTATAGAGTGTAGGGTATAGAGTGTAGATTGTATGGTATAGAGTGTAGGGTATAGAGTGTATAGTGTAGGGTATAGAGTGTAGGGTATAGAGTGTATGGAATAGAGTGTATAATATAGAGTGTAGGGTGTAGAGTGTAGGGTATAGAGTGTAGAGTGTGGGGTAAAGAGTGTAGAGTGTAGGGTATAGAGTGTATGATATAGAGTGTAGGGTATAGAGTGTATGGTATAGATTGCAGGGTATAGAGTGTAGGGTGTAGAGTGTAGGGTATAGAGTGTAGGGTATAGAGTGTATGGTATAGAGTGTATGGTATAGATTGTAGGGTATAGAGTGTAGGGTATAGAGTGTAGAGTGTAGGGTATAGAGTGTAGAAAGTAGGGTATAGTGTGTAGGGTATGAAGTGTAGAGTGTAGGGTATAGAGTGTAGGGTATAGAGTGTAGATTGTATGGTATAGAGTGTAGGGTATAGAGTGTATAGTGTAGGGTGTAGAGTGTAGGGTATAGAGTGTAGGGCATAGAGTGTTGGGATATAGAGTGTAGGGTATAGAGTGTAGGGTATAGAGTGTAGGGTATAGATTGTAGGGTATACAGTGTAGGGTATAGAGTGTAGGGTATAGAGTATATAGTGTATGGTATAGAGTGTAGGGTATAGAGTGTAGAGTGTAGGGTATAGAGTGTAGGGTATAGAGTGTAGGGTATAGAGTGTAGAGTGTAGGGTATAGAGTGTAGAGTGTAGGGTATAGAGTGTAGGGTATAAAGAGTAGAGTGTAGGGTATAGAGTGTAGAGTGTAGGGTATGGAGTGTATGGTATAGAGTGTAGGGTATAGAGTGTAGAGTATAGAGTGTTGGGTATAGAGTGTAGAGTGTAGGGTATAGAGTGTAGGGTATATAGTGTAGGGTATAGAGTGTATGGTATACAGTGTAGAGTGTAGGGATTAGAGTGTAGGGTATAGAGTGTAGGGTATAGAGTGTAGGGTATAGAGTGTATGGTATAGAGTGTAGGGTATAGAGTGTTGGGTATAGATTGTAGGGTATAGAATGTAGAGTGTAGTGTATAGAGTATAGGGTATAGAGTGTATGGTGTAGAGTGTAGGGTATAGAGTGTATAGTGTAGGGTATAGAGTGCAGGGTATAGAGTGTATGGAATAGAGTGTATGGAATATAGTGTACGGTATAGAGTGTAGAGAGTAGGGTATAGAGTGTAGGGTATAGAGCGTAGGGTGTAGGGTATAGATTGTAGGGTATAGAGTGTAGGGTATAGAGTGTAGAGTGTAGGGTATAGAGTGCATGGTATAGAGTGTAGGGTGTAGAGTGTATGGTATAGAGTGTACAGTATAGAGTGTATGGTATAGAGTGTAGAGTGTAGGGTATAGAGTGTATGGTATAGAGTGTAGGGTGTAGAGTGTATAGTATAGAGTGTAGGGTACAGAGTGTAGAGTGTAGGGTATAGAGTGTAGGGTATAGAGTGTATGGTATAGAGTGTACGGTATAGAGTGTATGATATAGAGTGTATGGTATATAGTGTAGGGTATAGAGTGTATAGTGTAGGGTATAGAGTGTAGGGTATAGAGTGTATGGAATAGAGTGTATAATATAGAGTGTAGGGTGTAGAGTGTAGGGTATAGAGTGTAGAGTGTGGGGTATAGAGTGTAGAGTGTAGGGTATAGAGTGTATGATAGAGTTTAGGGTATAGAGTGTATGGTATAGATTGCAGGGTATAGAGTGTAGGGTGTAGAGTGTATGGTATAGAGTGTAGGGTATAGAGTGTATGGTATAGAGTGTATGGTATAGATTGTAGGGTATAGAGTGTAGGGTATAGAGTGTAGGGTATAGAGTGTAGAAAGTAGGGTATAGTGTGTAGGGTATGAAGTGTAGAGTGTAGGGTATAGAGTGTAGGGTATAGAGTGTAGATTGTATGGTATAGAGTGTAGGGTATAGAGTGTATAGTGTAGGGTGTAGAGTGTAGGGTATAGAGTGTAGGGCATAGAGTGTTGGGATATAGAGTGTAGGGTATAGAGTGTAGGGTATAGAGTGTAGGGTATAGATTGTAGTGTATACAGTGTAGGGTATAGAGCGTAGGGTATAGAGTATATAGTGTAGGGTATAGAGTGTAGGGTATAGAGTGTAGAGTGTAGGGTATAGAGTGTAGGGTATAGAGTGTAGGGTATAGAGTGTAGGGTATAAAGTGTAGAGTGTAGGGTATAGAGTGTAGGGTATAGAGTGTAGGGTATAGAGTGTAGGGTATAGAGTGTAGAGTGTAGGGTGTAGGCTATAGAGTGTAAGGTATAGAGTGTAGGGTATAGAGTGTATGTTATAGAGTGTAGGGTATAGAGTGTAGAGTGTAGGGTATAGAGTATAGGGTATAGAGTGTAGGGTATAGAGTGTATGGTATAAAGTGTAGAGTGTAGGGTATAGAGTGTAGGGTTTAGAGTGTATGTTATAGAGTGTAGGGTATAGAGTGTAGAGTGTAGGATATAGAGTGTAGAGTGTAGGGTATAAAGTGTAGGGTATATAGTGTAGGGTATAGAGTGTAGGGTATAGAGTGTAGGGTATAGAGTGTATGGTATAGAGTGTAGAGTGTAGGGTATAGAGTGTAGAAATTAGGGTATAGTGTGTAGGGTATAGAGTGTAGAGTGTAGGGTATAGAGTGTAGGGTATAGAGTGTAGATTGTATGGTATAGAGTGTAGGGTATAGAGTGTATAGTGTAGGGTATAGAGTGTAGAGTGTAGGGTATAGAGTGTAGGGTATAGAGTGTTGGGATATAGAGTGTAGGGTATAGAGTGTCGGGTATAGAGTGTAGGGTATAGATTGTAGGGTATAGAGTGTAGGGTATAGAGTATATAGTATAGGGTATAGAGTGTAGGGTATAGAGTGTAGAGTGTAGGGTATAGAGTGTAGGGTATAGAGTGTAGGGTATAGAGTGTAGGGTATATAGTGTAGAGTGTAGGGTATAGAGTGTAGGGTATAGAGTGTAGAGTGTAGGGTGTAGAGTGTAGGGTATAGAGTGTATGGTATAGAGTGTATGGTATAGATTGTAGGGTATAGAGTGTAGGGTATAGAGTGTAGAGTGTAGGGTATAGAGTGTAGGGTATAGAGTGTAGATTGTATGGTATAGAGTGTAGGGTATAGAGTGTATAGTGTAGGATATAGAGTGTAGAGTGTAGGGTATAGAGTGTAGGGTATAGAGTGTTGGGATATAGAGTGTAGGGTATAGAGTGTAGGGTATAGAGTGTAGGGTATAGATTGTAGGGTATAGAGTATAGGGTATAGAGTGTAGGGTATAGAGTATATAGTGTAGCGTATAGTGTGTAGGGTATAGAGTGTAGAGTGTAGGGTATAGAGTGTAGGGTATAGAGTGTAGGGTATAGAGTGTAGGGTATAAAGTGTAGAGTGTAGGGTATAGAGTGTAGGGTATATAATGTAGGGTATAGAGTGTAGGGTATAGAGTGTAGAGTGTAGGATATAGAGTGTAGAGTATAGAGTGTAGAGTGTAGGGTATAGAGTGTAGAGTGTAGGGTATAGAGTGTATGGTATAGAGTGTAGGGTATAGAGTGTAGGGTAAAGAGTGTAGAGTGTAGGGATTAGAGTGTAGGGTATAGAGTGTAGGGTATAGAGTGTAGAGTATAGAGTATAGAGTGTAGGGTATAGAGTGTACGGTATAGATTGTTGGGCTATAGAGTGTAGGGTATAGAGTGTAGGGTATAGAGTGTAGGGTATAGAGTGTAGGCTATACAGTGTAGGGTATAAAGTGTAGAGTGTAGGGTATAGAGTGTAGGGTATAGAGTGTAGGGTATAGAGTGTAGGGTATTGAGTGTAGAGTGTAGGGTATAGAGTGTAGAGTTTAGGGTATAGAGTGTAGGGTTTAGAGTGTATGGTATAGAGTGTAGGGTATAGAGTGTAGAGTGTAGGGTATAGAGTGTAGGGTATAGAGTGTAGGGTATAGAGTGTATGGTATAGAGTGTACGGTATAGAGTGTAGAGTGTAGGGTATAGAGTGTAGGGTATAAAGTGTAGGGTATAGATTGTAGGGTATAGAGTGTAGAATGTAGGGTATAGGGTATAGAGTGTATGGTGTAGAGTGTAGGGTATAGAGTGTATAGTGTAGGGTATAGAGTGTAGGGTTTAGAGTGTAGGGTATAGAGTGTAGGGTATAGAGTGTAGAGTGTAGGGTATAGAGTGTATGGTATAGAGTGTAGGGTATAGAGTGTAGGGTATAGAGTGTAGGGTATAGAGTGTAGGGTATAGAGTGTAGAGTGTAGGGTATAGAGTTTAGGGTATAGAGTGTATGGTATAGAGTGTAGAGTGTAGGGTATAGAGTGTATAGTGTAGGGTATAGAGTGTAGGGTATAGAGTGTAGGGTATAGAGCGTATGGTATAGAGTGTAGGGTATAGAGTGTAGAGTGTAGGGTATAGAGTGCATGATATAAAGTGTAGGGTGTAGAGTGTATGGTATAGAGTGTACAGTATAGAGTGTATGGTATAGAGTGTAGAGTGTAGGGTATAGAGTGTATGGTATAGAGTGTAGGGTGTAGAGTGTATAGTATAGAGTGTAGGGTACAGAGTGTAGAGTGTAGGGTATAGAGTGTAGGGTATAGTGTGTATGGTATAGAGTGTACGGTATAGAGTGTATGATATAGAGTGTATGGTATATAGTGTAGGGTATAGAGTGTTTGGTATAGAGTGTAAGGTATAGAGTGTAGAGAGTAGGGTATAGATTTTAGAGTGTAGAGTGTAGGGTATAGCGTGTAGGGTATAGAGTGTATGGAATAGAGTGTATGGTATAGAGTGTAGGGTGTAGAGTGTAGGGTATAGAGTGTAGAGTGTGAGGTATAGAGTGTAGAGTGTAGGGTATAGAGTGTATGATATAGAGTGTAGGGTATAGAGTGTATTGTATAGATTGCAGGGTATAGAGTGTAGGGTATAGAGTGTAGGGTACAGAGTGTAGAGTGTAGGGTATAGAGTGTAGGGTATAGAGTGTAGGGTATAGAGTGTATGGTATAGAGTGTATGGTATAGATTGTAGGGTATAGTGTGTAGGGTATAGAGTGTAGAGTGTAGGGTATAGAGTGTAGGGTATAGAGTGTAGATTGTATGGTATAGAGTGTAGGGTATAGAGTGTATAGTGAAGGGTATAGAGTGTAGAGTGTAGGGTATAGAGTGTAGGGTATAGAGTGTTGGGATATAGAGTGTAGGGTATAGAGTGTAGGGTATAGAGTGTAGGGTATAGATTGTAGGGTATAGAGTGTAGGGTATAGAGTGTAGGGTATAGATTGTAGGGTATAGAGTGTATTGTATAGGGTATAGAGTGTATGGTGTAGAGTGTAGGGTATAGAGTGTATAGTGTAGGGTATAGAGTGTAGGGTATAGAGTGTAGGGTGTAGAGTGTAGGGTATAGAGTGTATGATATAGAGTGTAGGGTATAGAGTGTATGGTATAGATTGCAGGGTATAGAGTGTAGGGTATAGAGTGTAGGGTATAGAGTGTAGAGTGTAGGGTATAGAGTGTAGGATATAGAGTGTAGGGTATAGAGTGTATGGTATAGAGTGTACGGTATAGAGTGTAGGGTATAGAGTGTAGGGTATAGATTGTAGGGTATAGAGTGTATTGTATAGGGTATAGAGTGTATGGTGTAGAGTGTAGGGTATAGAGTGTATAGTGTAGGGTATAGAGTGTAGGGTATAGAGTGTAGGGTATAGAGTGTAGAGTGTAGGGTATAGAGTGTATGGTATAGAGTGTATGGTATAGAGTGTATGGTATAGAGTGTAGGGTATAGAGTGTAGAGTGTAGGGTATAGAGTGTAGTGTATAGAGTGTAGGGTATAGAGTGTAGAGTGTAGGATATAGAGTTTAGGGTATAGAGTGTATGGTATAGAGTGTAGAGTGTAGGGTATAGAGTGTATAGTGTAGGGTATAGAGTGTAGGGTATAGAGTGTAGGGTATAGAGTGTATGGTATATAGTGTAGGGAATAGAGTGTAGAGTGTAGGGTATAGAGTGTATGGTATAGAGTGTAGGGTATAGAGTGTAGAGTATAGAGTGTAGGGTATAGAGTGTAGGGTACAGAGTGTAGGGTATAGAGTGTATGGTATAGAGTTTAGGGAATAGAGTGTAGAGTGTAGGGTATAGAGTGTATGGTATAGAGTGCAGGGTATAGAGTGTAGAGGGTAGAGTGTAGGGTATAGAGTGTAGGGTATAGAGTGTAGAGTGTAGGGTATAGAGTGTAGGGTATAGAGTGTAGGGTGTAGAGTGTAGGGTATAGAGTGTAGGGTATAGAGTGTAGGGTATAGAGTGTAGAGTGTAGGGTATAAAGTGTAGGGTATAGAGTGTATAGTGTAGGGTATAGAGTGTAGGGTATAGAGTGTAGGGTATAGAGTGTATGGTATATAGTGTAGGGAATAGAGTGTAGAGTGTAGGGTATAGAGTGTATGGTATAGAGTGTAGGGTATAGAGTGTAGAGTATAGAGTGTAGGGTATAGAGTGTAGGGTATAGAGTGTAGGGTATAAAGTGTATGGTATAGAGTTTAGGGAATAGAGTGTAGAGTGTAGGGTATAGAGTGTATGGTATAGAGTGCAGGGTATAGAGGGTAGAGTGTAGGGTATAGAGTGTAGGGTATAGAGTGTAGAGTGTAGGGTATAGAGTGTAGGGTATAGAGTGTAGGGTGTAGAGTGTAGGGTATAGAGTGTAGGGTATAGAGTGTAGAGTGTAGGGTATAAAGTGTAGGGTATAGAGTGTAGGGTGTAGAGTGTAGGGTATAGAGTGTAGAGTGTAGGGTATAGAGTTTAGGGTATAGAGTGTATGGTATAGAGTGTAGAGTGTAGGGTATAGAGTGTATAGTGTAGGGTATAGAGTGTAGGGTATAGAGTGTAGGGTATAGAGTGTAGGGTATAGAGTGTAGAGTGTAGGGTATAGAGTTTAGGGTATAGAGTGTATGGTATAGAGTGTAGAGTGTAGGGTATAGAGTGTATAGTGTAGGGTTTAGAGTGTAGGGTATAGAGTGTAGGGTATAGAGTGTATGGTATAGAGTGTATGGTATAGAGTGTAGAGTGTAGGGTATAGAGTGTATGGTATAGAGTGTAGGGTATAGAGTGTAGAGTATAGAGTGTAGGGTATAGAGTGTAGGGTATAGATTGTAGGGTATAGAATGTATGGTATAGAGTGTAGGGAATAGAGTGTAGAGTGTAGGGTATAGAGTGTATGCTATAGAGTGTAGGGTATAGAGTGTAGAGGGTAGAGTGTAGGGTATAGAGTGTAGGGTATAGAGTGTAGGGTATAGAGTGTAGAGTGTAGGGTATAGAGTGTAGGATATAGAGTGTAGGGTATAGAGTGTAGAGTGTAGGGATTAGAGTGTAGGGTATACAGTGTAGGGTATAGAGTGTAGAGTGTAGGGTATAGAGTGTAGAATATAGAGTGTAGGGTATAGAGTGTAGGGTATAGAGTGTAGGGTATAGAGTGTAGAGTGTAGAGTATAGAGTGTATGGTATAGAGTGTAGGGTGTAGAGTGTAGGGTATAGAATGTAGGGTATAGGGTGTAGGTTATAGAGTGTAGGGTATAGAGTGTAGGGTATAGGGTATAGAGTGCAGGGTATAGAGTGTAGGGTATATAGTGTAGAGTATAGAGTGTAGGGTATAGAGTGTAGAGTGTAGGGTATAGAGTGTAGGGTATATAGTGTATGGTATACAGTGTAGAGTGTAGAGTGTAGGGTATAGAGTGTATATTGTAGGGTATAGAGTGTAGGGTATAGAGTGTATGGTATAGAGTGTAGGGTATAGAGTGTAGAGTGTAGGGTATAGAGTGTAGGGTATAGTGTGTAGGGTATAGAGTGTAGGGTATAGGGTGTAGGTTATAGAGTGTAGGGTATAGAGTGTAGGGTATAGAGTATAGAGTGCAGGGTATAGAGTGTAGGGTATATAGTGTAGAGTATAGAGTGTAGGGTATAGAGTGTAGGGTGTAGAGTGTAGAGTGTAGGGTATAGAGTGTGGGGTATAGAGTGTAGGGTATAGAGTGTAGGGTATAGAGTGTAGGGTATAGAGTGTAGAGTGTAGGGTATAGAGTGTAGAGTGTAGGGTATAGAGTGTAGGGTATAGAGTGTAGGGTATAGAGTGTAGAGTGTAGGGTATAGAGTGTAGGGTGTAGAGTGTAGGGTATATAGTGTAGGGTATAGAGTGTAGGGTATAGAGTGTAGGGTATAGAGTGTAGGGTATAGAGTGTATGGAATAGAGTTTAGAGTGTATGGTATAGAGTGTAGGGTATAGAGTGTATGGAATAGAGTTTAGAGTGTAGAGTGTAGGGTATAGAGTGTATGGTATAGCGTGTAGGGTATAGAGGGTGAAGTATAGAGTGTAGGGTATAGAGTGTAGAGTGTAGGGATTAGAGTGTAGGGTATAGAGTGTAGGATATAGAGTGTATGGAATAGAGTGTAGGGTATAGAGTGAAGAGTGTAGGGTATAGAGTGTAGGGTATAGAGCGTAGGGTGTAGGGTATAGAGTGTAGGGTATAGAGTGTAGGGTATAGAGTGTATGGTATAGAGTGTAGGGTGTACAGTGTAGGGTATAGAGTGTAGAGTGTAGGGCATAGAGTGTATGGTATAGAGTGTAGGGTGTAGAGTGTATAGTATAGAGTGTAGGGTATAGATTGTATGGTATAGAGTTTAGAGTGTAGGGTATAGAGTGTAGAATATAGAGTGTAGAGTGTAGGGTATAGAGTGTAGGGTATAGAGTGTTTGGTATAGAGTGTAAGGTATAGAGTGTAGAGAGTAGGGTATAGATTTTAGAGTGTAGAGTGTAGGGTATAGAGTGTAGGGTATAGAGTGTATGGAATAGAGTGTATGGTATAGAGTGTAGGGTGTAGAGTGTAGGATATAGAGTGTAGAGTGTGGGGTATAGAGTGTAGAGTGTAGGGTATAGAGTGTATGATATAGAGTGTAGGGTATAGAGTGTATGGTATAGATTGCAGGGTATAAAGTGTAGGGTATAGAGTGTAGGGTATAGAGTGTAGAGTGTAGGGTATAGAGTGTAGGGTATAGAGTGTATGGTATAGATTGTAGGGTATAGAGTGTAGGGTATAGAGTGTAGAAAGTAGGGTATAGTGTGTAGGGCATAGAGTGTAGAGTGTAGGGTATAGAGTGTAGGGTATAGAGTGTAGATTGTATGGTATAGAGTGTAGGGTATAGAGAGTATAGTGTAGAGTATAGAGTGTAGAGTGTAGGGTATAGAGTGTAGGGTATAGAGTGTTGGGATATAGAGTGTAGGGTATAGAGTGTAGAGTATAGAGTGTAGGGTATAGAGTGTAGGGTATAGCGTGTAGGGTATAGAGTGTAGGGTATAGAGTATATAGTGTAGGGTGTAGAGTGTAGGGTATAGAGTGTAGGGTATAGAGTGTAGGGTATAGAGTGTAGGATATAAAGTGTAGAGTGTATGGTATAGAGTGTAGGGTATAGAGTGTAGAGTGTAGGGTGTAGAGTGTAGAGTGTAGGGTATAGAGTGTAAGGTATAGATTGTAGGGTATAGAGTATATGTTATAGAGTGTAGGGTATAGAGTGTAGAGTGTAGGGTATAGAGTGTAGGGTATAGAGTGTAGGGTATAAAGTGTAGAGTGTAGGGTATAGAGTGTAGGGTATAGAGTGTAGGGTATAGAGTGTATGGTATAGATTGTATGGTATAGAGTGTAGAGTGTAGGGTATAGAGTGTAGGGTATAGAGTGTAGGGTATATATTATAGAGTGTAGAGTGTAGGGTATAGAGTGTAGGGTATAGAGTGTATGGTGTAGAGTGTAGGGTATAGAGTGTATAGTGTAGGGTATAGAGTGTAGGGTATAGAGTGTAGGGTATAGAGTGTATGGTATAGAGTGTACAGTATAGAGTGTATGGTATAGAGTGTAGAGTGTAGGGTATAGAGTGTATGGTATAGAGTGTAGTGTGTAGAGTGTATGGTATAGTGTGTAGGGTACAGAGTGTAGAGTGTAGGGTATAGAGTGTAGTGTATAGAGTGTAGGGTATAGAGTGTACGGTATAGAGTGTATGATATAGAGTGTATGGTATATAGTGTAGGGTATAGAGTGTTTGGTATAGAGTGTAAGGTATAGAGTGTAGAGAGTAGGGTATAGATTTTAGAGTGTAGAGTGTAGGGTATAGAGTGTAGGGTATAGAGTGTATGGAATAGAGTGTATGGTATAGAGTGTAGGGTGTAGAGTGTAGGGTGTAGAGTGTGGGGTATAGAGTGTAGAGTGTAGGGTATAGAGTGTATGATATAGAGTGTAGGGTATAGAGTGTATGGTATAGATTGCAGGGTATAGAGTGTAGGGTATAGAGTGTAGGGTACAGAGTGTAGAGTGTATGGTATAGAATGTAGGGTATAGAGTGTATGGTATAGAGTGTATGGTATAGATTGTAGGGTATAGAGTGTAGGGTATAGAGTGTAGAGTGTAGGGTATATAGTGTAGAAAGTAGGGAATAGTGTGTAGGGTATAGAGTGTAGAGTGTAGGGTATAGAGTGTAGGGTTTAGAGTGTAGATTGTATGGTATAGAGTGTAGGGTATAGAGTGTATAGTGTAGGGTATAGAGTGTAGAGTGTAGGGTATAGAGTGTAGGGTATAGAGTGTTGGGATATAGAGTGTAGGGTATAGAGTGTAGGGTATAGAGTGTAGGGTATAGAGTATATAGTGTAGGGTATAGAGTGTAGGGTATAGAGTGTAGAGTGTAGGGTATAGAGTGTAGGGTATATAATGTAGGGTATAGAGTGTAGGGTATAAAGTGTTTAGTGTAGGGTATAGAGTGTAGGGTATAGAGTGTAGGGTATAGAGTGTAGGGTATAGAGTGTAGAGTGCAGGGTGTAGAGTGTAGGGTATAGAGTGTAAGGTATAGAGTGTAGGGTATAGAGTGTAGAGTGTAGGGTATAGAGTGTAGGGTATAGAGTGTAGGGTATAGCGTGTAGGGTATAGAGTGTAGGGTATAGAGTATATAGTGTAGGGTATAGAGTGTAGGGTATATAGTGTAGAGTGTAGGGTATAGAGTGTAGGGTATAGAGTGTAGGGTATAGAGTGTAGGATATAAAGTGTAGAGTGTATGATATAGAGTGTAGGGTATAGAGTGTAGAGTGTAGGGTATAGAGTGTAAGGTATAGAGTGTAGGGTATAGAGTATATGTTATAGAGTGTAGGGAATAGAGTGTAGAGTGTAGGGTATAGAGTGTAGGGTATAGAGTGTAGGGTATAGAGTGTAGGGTATAGAGTGTAGGGTATAAAGTGTAGAGTGTAGGGTATAGAGTGTAGGGTATAGAGTGTAGGGTATAGAGTGTATGGTATAGATTGTATGGTATAGAGTGTAGAGTGTAGGGTATAGAGTGTAGGGTATATATTATAGAGTGTAGAGTGTAGGGTATAGAGTGTAGGGTATAGAGTGTATGGTGTAGAGTGTAGGGTATAGAGTGTATAGTGTAGGGTATAGAGTGTAGGGTATAGAGTGTAGGGTATAGAGTGTATGGTATAGAGTGTACAGTATAGAGTGTATGGTATAGAGTGTAGAGTGTAGGGTATAGAGTGTATGGTATAGAGTGTAGTGTGTAGAGTGTATGGTATAGTGTGTAGGGTACAGAGTGTAGAGTGTAGGGTATAGAGTGTAGGGTATAGAGTGTAGGGTATAGAGTGTACGGTATAGAGTGTATGATATAGAGTGTATGGTATATAGTGTAGGGTATAGAGTGTTTGGTATAGAGTGTAAGGTATAGAGTGTAGAGAGTAGGGTATAGATTTTAGAGTGTAGAGTGTAGGGCATAGAGTGTAGGGTATAGAGTGTATGGAATAGAGTGTATATTATAGAGTGTAGGGTGTAGAGTGTAGGGTGTAGAGTGTGGGGTATAGAGTGTAGAGTGTAGGGTATAGAGTGTATGATATAGAGTGTAGGGTATAGAGTGTATGGTATAGATTGCAGGGTATAGAGTGTAGGGTATAGAGTGTAGGGTACAGAGTGTAGAGTGTAGGGTATAGAACGTAGGGTATAGAGTGTATGGTATAGAGTGTATGGTATAGATTGTAGGGTATAGAGTGTAGGGTATAGAGTGTAGAGTGTAGGGTATAGAGTGCAGAAAGTAGGGAATAGTGTGTAGGGTATAGAGTGTAGAGTGTAGGGTATAGAGTGTAGGGTTTAGAGTGTAGATTGTATGGTATATAGTGTAGGGTATAGAGTGTATAGTGTAGGGTATAGAGTGTAGAGTGTAGGGTATAGAGTGTAGGGTATAGAGTGTTGGGATATAGAGTGTAGGGTATAGAGTGTAGGGTATAGAGTGTAGGGTATAGAGTGTAGGGTATAGAGTATATAGTGTAGGGTATAGAGTGTAGGGTATAGAGTGTAGAGTGTAGGAATAGAGTGTAGGGTATATAGTGTAGGGTATAGAGTGTAGGGTATAAAGTGTAGAGTGTAGGGTATAGAGTGTAGGGTATAGTGTGTAGGGTATAGAGTGTAGGGTATAGAGTGTAGAGTGCAGGGTGTAGAGTGTAGGGTATAGAGTGTAAGGTATAGAGTGTAGGGTATAGAGTGTATGTTATAGAGTGTAGGGTATAGAGTGTAGAGTGTAGGGTATAGAGTGTAGGGTCTAGAGTGTAGGGTATAGAGTGTAGGGTATAGAGTGTAGGGTATGAAGTGTAGATTGTAGGGTATAGAGTGTAGGGTATAGAGTGTAGGGTATAGAGTGTATGGTATAGATTGTAGGGTATAGAGTGTAGGGTATAGAGTGTAGGGTATATATTGTAGGGTATAGAGTGTAGAGTGTAGGGTATAGAGTGTAAGGTATAGAGTGTATGGTGTAGAGTGTAGGGTATAGAGTGTATAGTGTAGGGTATAGAGTGTAGGGTATAGAGTGTAGGGTATAGAGTGTATGGTATAGAGTGTACAGTATAGAGTGTATGGTATAGAGTGTAGAGTGTAGGGTATAGAGTGTATGGTATAGAGTGTAGGGTATAGAGTGTAGGGTATAGAGTATAGGGTATAGAGTGTAGAGTGTAGGGTGTAGAGTGTAGAGTGTAGGGTATAGAGTGTAAGGTATAAAGTGTAGGGTATAGATTGTAGGGTGTAGAGTGTAGGGTATAGAGTGTAGAGTGCAGGGTATAGAGCGTATGGTATAATGTGTAGGGTATAGAGTGTAGGGTGTAGAGTGTAGGGTATAGAGTGTATGGTATAGAGTGTAGGGTATAGAGTGTAGAGTGTAGGCTATAGAGTGTAGAGTGTAGGGTATAGAGTGTAGGGTATAGAGTGTAAGGTATAAAGTGTAGAGTATAGGGTATAGAGTGCAAGGTATAGAATGTAGAGTGTAGGGTATAGAGTGTAAGGTATAGAGTGTAGGGTATAGAGTGTATGTTAAAGAGTGTAGGGTATAGAGTGTAGAGTGTAGGGTATAGAGTGTAGGGTATAGAGTGTAGGGTATAGAATGTAGAGTGTAGGGTGTAGAGTGTAGAGTGTAGGGTATAGAGTGTAAGGTATAGAGTGTAGGGTATAGAGTGTATGTTAAAGAGTGTTGGGTATAGAGTGTAGAGTGTAGGGTATAGAGTGTAGGGTATAGAGTGTAGGGTATAGAGTGTAGGGAATAAAGTGTAGATTCTAGGGTATAGAGTGCATGGTATAGAGTGTAGGGTGTAGAGTGTATGGTGTAGAGTGTAGGGTATGGAGTGTAAAGTGTAGGGTATAGAGTGTATGGTATAGAGTGTATGGTATAGATTGTAGGGTATAGAGTGTAGGGTATAGAGTGTAGAGTGTAGGGTATAGAGTGTAGAAAGTAGGGTATAGTGTGTAGGGTATAGAGTGTAAAGTGTAGGGTATAGAGTGTAGGGTATAGAGTGTAGATTGTATGGTATAGAGTGTAGGGTATAGAGTGTATAGTGTAGGGTATAGAGTGTAGAGTGTAGGGTATAGAGTGTAGGGTATAGAGTGTTTGGATATAGAGTGTAGGGTATAGAGTGTAGGGTATAGAGTGTAGGGTATAGCATGTAGGGTATAGAGTGTAGGGTATAGAGTATATAGTGTAGGGTATAGAGTGTAGGGTATAGAGTGTAGAGTGTAGGGTATAGAGTGTAGGGTATAGAGTGTAGTGTATAGAGTGTGGGGTATAAAGTTTAGAGTGTAGGGTATAGAGTGTAGGGTATAGAGTGTAGAGTGTAGGGTGTAGAGTGTAAGGTATAGTGTAGGGTATAGAGTGTAAGGTATAGTGTAGGGTATAGAGTGTATGTTATACAGTGTAGGGTATAGAGTGTAGAGTGTAGGGTATAGAGTGTAGGGTATAGAGTGTAGGGTATAGAGTGTAGAGTGTAGGGTATAGAGTGTAGAGTATAAAGTGTAGAGTGTAGGGTATAGAGTGTAGGGTATAGAGGGTAGGGTATAGAGTGTATGTTATAAATTGTAGAGTATAGAGTGTAGAGTGTAGGGTATAGAGTGTAGGGTATAGAGTGTAGGGTATATATTGTAGGGTATAGAGTGTAGAGTGTAGGGTATAGAGTGTAGGGTATAGAGTGTATGGTGTAGAGTGTAGGGTATAGAGTGTATAGTGTAGGGTATAGAGTGTAGGGTATAGAGTGTAGGGTATAGAGTGTATGGTATAGAGTGTACAGTATAGAGTGTATGGTATAGAGTGTAGAGTGTAGGGTACTGAGTGTATGTTATAGAGTGTAGGGTATAGAGTGTAGAGTGTAGGGTATAGAGTGTAGGGTATAGAGTGTAGGGTATAGAGTGTAGGGTATAGAGTGTAGGGTATAAAGTGTAGAGTGTAGGGTATAGAGTGTAGGGTATAGAGTGTATGGTATAGATTGTAGAGTATAGAGTGTAGAGTGTAGGGTATAGAGTGTAGGGTATAGAGTGTAGGGTATATATTGTAGGGTATAGAGTGTAGAGTGTAGGGTATAGAGTGTAGGGTATAGAGTGTATGGTGTAGAGTGTAGGGTATAGAGTGTATAGTGTAGGGTATAGAGTGTAGGGTATAGAGTGTAGGGTATAGAGTGTATGGTATAGAGTGTACAGTATAGAGTGTATGATATAGAGTGTAGAGTGTAGGGTATAGAGTGTATGGTATAGAGTGTAGGGTATAGAGTATAGGGTAAAGAGTGTAGAGTGTAGGGTATAAAGTGTAGACTGTAGAGTATAGAGTGTATGGTATAGAGTGTAGGGTGTAGAGTGTATGGTATAGAGTGTAGGGTATGGAGTGTAGAGTGTAGGGTATAGAGTGTATGGTATAGAGTGTATGGTATAGATTGTAGGGTATAGAGTGTAGGGTATAGAGTGTAGAGTGTAGGGTATAGAGTGTAGAAAGTAGGGTATAGTGTGTAGGGTATAGTGTGTAAAGTGTAGGGTATAGAGTGTAGGGTATAGAGTGTAGATTGTATGGTATAGAGTGTAGGGTATAGAGTGTATAGTGTAGGGTATAGAGTGTAGAGTGTAGGGTATAGAGTGTAGGGTATAGAGTGTTGGGATATAGAGTGTAGGGTATAGAGTGTAGGGTATAGAGTGTAGGGTATAGCATGTAGGGTATAGAGTGTAGGGTATAGAGTATATAGTGTAGGGTATAGAGTGTAGGGTATAGAGTGTAGAGTGTAGGGTATAGAGTGTAGGGTATAGAGTGTAGTGTATAGAGTGTAGGGTATAAAGTGTAGAGTGTAGGGTATAGAGTGTAGGGTATAGAGTGTAGAGTGTAGGGTGTAGAGTGTAGAGTGTAGGGTATAGAGTGTAAGGTATAGAGTGTAGGGTATAGAGTGTATGTTATAGAGTGTAGGGTATAGAGTGTAGAGTGTAGGGTATAGAGTGTAGGGTATAGAGTGTAGGGTATAGAGTGTAGGGTATAGAGTGTAGGGTATAGAGTGTAGAGTATAAAGTGTAAAGTGTAGGGTATAGAGTGTAGGGTATAGAGGGTAGGGTATAGAGTGTATGGTATAGATTGTAGAGTATAGAGTGTAGAGTGTAGGGTATAGAGTGTAGGGTATAGAGTGTAGGGTATATATTGTAGGGTATAGAGTGTCGAGTGTAGGGTATAGAGTGTAGGGTATAGAGTGTATGGTGTAGAGTGTAGGGTATAGAGTGTATAGTGTAGGGTATAGAGTGTAGGGTATAGAGTGTAGGGTATAGAGTGTATGGTATAGAGTGTACAGTATAGAGTGTATGGTATAGAGTGTAGAGTGTAGGGTATTGAGTGTATGTTATAGAGTGTAGGGTATAGAGTGTAGAGTGTAGGGTATAGAGTGTAGGGTATAGAGTGTAGGGTATAGAGTGTAGGGTATAGATTGTAGGGTATAAAGTGTAGAGTGTAGGGTATAGAGTGTAGGGTATAGAGTGTATTGTATAGATTGTAGAGTATAGATTGTAGAGTGTAGTGTATAGAGTGTAGGGTATAGAGTGTAGGGTATATATTGTAGGGTATAGAGTGTAGAGTGTAGGGTATAGAGTGTAGGGTATAGAGTGTATGGTGTAGAGTGTAGGGTATAGAGTGTATAGTGTAGGGTATAGAGTGTAGGGTATAGAGTGTAGGGTATAGAGTGTAGGGTATAGAGTATATGTTATAGAGTGTAGGGTATAGAGTGTAGAGTGTAGGGTATAGAGTGTAGGGTATAAAGTGTAGAGTGTAGGGTATAGAGTGTAGGGTATAGAGTGTAGGGTATAGAGTGTATGGTATAGATTGTATGGTATAGAGTGTAGAGTGTAGGGTATAGAGTGTAGGGTATAGAGTGTAGGGTATATATTATAGAGTGTAGAGTGTAGGGTATAGAGTGTAGAGTGTAGGGTGTAGAGTGTAGAGTGTAGGGTATAGAGTGTAAGGTATAGAGTGTAGGGTATAGAGTATATGTTATAGAGTGTAGGGTATAGAGTGTAGAGTGTAGGGTATAGAGTGTAGGGTATAGAGTGTAGGGTATAAAGTGTAGAGTGTAGGGTATAGAGTGTAGGGTATAGAGTGTAGGGTATAGAGTGTATGGTATAGATTGTATGGTATAGAGTGTAGAGTGTAGGGTATAGAGTGTAGGGTATAGAGTGTAGGGTATATATTATAGAGTGTAGAGTGTAGGGTATAGAGTGTAGGGTATAGAGTGTATGGTGTAGAGTGTAGGGTATAGAGTGTATAGTGTAGGGTATAGAGTGTAGGGTATAGAGTGTAGGGTATAGAGTGTATAGTATAGAGTGTACAGTATAGAGTGTATGGTATAGAGTGTAGAGTGTAGGGTATAGAGTGTATGGTATAGAGTGTAGTGTGTAGAGTGTATGGTATAGTGTGTAGGGTACAGAGTGTAGAGTGTAGGGTATAGAGTGTAGTGTATAGAGTGTAGGGTATAGAGTGTACGGTATAGAGTGTATGATATAGAGTGTATGGTATATAGTGTAGGGTATAGAGTGTTTGGTATAGAGTGTAAGGTATAGAGTGTAGAGAGTAGGGTATAGATTTTAGAGTGTAGAGTGTAGGGTATAGAGTGTAGGGTATAGAGTGTATGGAATAGAGTGTATGGTATAGAGTGTAGGGTGTAGAGTGTAGGGTGTAGAGTGTGGGGTATAGAGTGTAGAGTGTAGGGTATAGAGTGTATGATATAGAGTGTAGGGTATAGAGTGTATGGTATAGATTGCAGGGTATAGAGTGTAGGGTATAGAGTGTAGGGTACAGAGTGTAGAGTGTAGGGTATATAATGTAGGGTATAGAGTGTATGGTATAGAGTGTATGGTATAGATTGTAGGGTATAGAGTGTAGGGTATAGAGTGTAGAGTGTAGGGTATATAGTGTAGAAAGTAGGGAATAGTGTGTAGGGTATAGAGTGTAGAGTGTAGGGTATAGAGTGTAGGGTTTAGAGTGTAGATTGTATGGTATAGAGTGTAGGGTATAGAGTGTATAGTGTAGGGTATAGAGTGTAGAGTGTAGGGTATAGAGTGTAGGGTATAGAGTGTTGGGATATAGAGTGTAGGGTATAGAGTGTAGGGTATAGAGTGTAGGGTATAGAGTGTAGGGTATAGAGTATATAGTGTAGGGTATAGAGTGTAGGGTATAGAGTGTAGAGTGTAGGGTATAGAGTGTAGGGTATATAGTGTAGGGTATAGAGTGTAGGGTATAAAGTGTAGAGTGTAGGGTATAGAGTGTAGGGTATAGAGTGTAGGGTATAGAGTGTAGGGTATAGAGTGTAGAGTGCAGGGTGTAGAGTGTAGGGTATAGAGTGTAAGGTATAGAGTGTAGGGTATAGAGTGTAGAGTGTAGGGTATAGAGTGTAGGGTATAGAGTGTAGGGTATAGCGTGTAGGGTATAGAGTGTAGGGTATAGAGTATATAGTGTAGGGTATAGAGTGTAGGGTATATAGTGTAGAGTGTAGGGTATAGAGTGTAGGGTATAGAGTGTAGGGTATAGAGTGTAGGATATAAAGTGTAGAGTGTATGGTATAGAGTGTAGGGTATAGAGTGTAGAGTGTAGGGTGTAGAGTGTAGAGTGTAGGGTATAGAGTGTAAGGTATAGAGTGTAGGGTATAGAGTATATGTTATAGAGTGTAGGGTATAGAGTGTAGAGTGTAGGGTATAGAGTGTAGGGTATAGAGTGTAGGGTATAGAGTGTAGGGTATAGAGTGTAGGGTATAAAGTGTAGAGTGTAGGGTATAGAGTGTAGGGTATAGAGTGTAGGGTATAGAGTGTATGGTATAGATTGTATGGTATAGAGTGTAGAGTGTAGGGTATAGAGTGTAGGGTATAGAGTGTAGGGTATATATTATAGAGTGTAGAGTGTAGGGTATAGAGTGTAGGGTATAGAGTGTATGGTGTAGAGTGTAGGGTATAGAGTGTATAGTGTAGGGTATAGAGTGTAGGGTATAGAGTGTAGGGTATAGAGTGTATGGTATAGAGTGTACAGTATAGAGTGAATGGTATAGAGTGTAGAGTGTAGGGTATAGAGTGTATGGTATAGAGTGTAGTGTGTAGAGTGTATGGTATAGTGTGTAGGGTACAGAGTGTAGAGTGTAGGGTATAGAGTGTAGGGTATAGAGTGTAGGGTATAGAGTGTACGGTATAGAGTGTATGATATAGAGTGTATGGTATATAGTGTAGGGTATAGAGTGTTTGGTATAGAGTGTAAGGTATAGAGTGTAGAGAGTAGGGTATAGATTTTAGAGTGTAGAGTGTAGGGCATAGAGTGTAGGGTATAGAGTGTATGGAATAGAGTGTATATTATAGAGTGTAGGGTGTAGAGTGTAGGGTGTAGAGTGTGGGGTATAGAGTGTAGAGTGTAGGGTATAGAGTGTATGATATAGAGTGTATGATATAGAGTGTAGGGTATAGAGTGTATGGTATAGATTGCAGGGTATAGAGTGTAGGGTATAGAGTGTAGGGTACAGAGTGTAGAGTGTAGGGTATAGAATGTAGGGTATAGAGTGTATGGTATAGAGTGTATGGAATAGAGTGTATGGTATAGAGTGTAGGGTGTAGAGTGTAGGGTGTAGAGTGTGGGGTATAGAGTGTAGAGTGTAGGGTATAGAGTGTATGATATAGAGTGTAGGGTATAGAGTGTATGGTATAGATTGCAGGGTATAGAGTGTAGGGTATAGAGTGTAGGGTACAGAGTGTAGAGTGTAGGGTATAGAATGTAGGGTATAGAGTGTATGGTATAGAGTGTATGGTATAGATTGTAGGGTATAGAGTGTAGGGTATAGAGTGTAGAGTGTAGGGTATATAGTGTAGAAAGTAGGGAATAGTGTGTAGGGTATAGAGTGTAGAGTGTAGGGTATAGAGTGTAGGGTTTAGAGTGTAGATTGTATGGTATAGAGTGTAGGGTATAGAGTGTATAGTGTAGGGTATAGAGTGTAGAGTGTAGGGTATAGAGTGTAGGGTATAGAGTGTTGGGATATAGAGTGTAGGGTATAGAGTGTAGGGTATAGAGTGTAGGGTATAGAGTGTAGGGTATAGAGTATATAGTGTAGGGTATAGAGTGTAGGGTATAGAGTGTAGAGTGTAGGGTATAGAGTGTAGGGTATATAGTGTAGGGTATAGAGTGTAGGGTATAAAGTGTAGAGTGTAGGGTATAGAGTGTAGGGTATAGAGTGTAGGGTATAGAGTGTAGAGTGCAGGGTGTAGAGTGTAGGGTATAGAGTGTAAGGTATAGAGTGTAGGGTATAGAGTGTAGAGTGTAGGGTATAGAGTGTAGGGTATAGAGTGTAGGGTATAGCGTGTAGGGTATAGAGTGTAGGGTATAGAGTATATAGTGTAGGGTATAGAGTGTAGGGTATATAGTGTAGAGTGTAGGGTATAGAGTGTAGGGTATAGAGTGTAGGGTATAGAGTGTAGGATATAAAGTGTAGAGTGTATGGTATAGAGTGTAGGGTATAGAGTGTAGAGTGTAGGGTGTAGAGTGTAGAGTGTAGGGTATAGAGTGTAAGGTATAGAGTGTAGGGTATAGAGTATATGTTATAGAGTGTAGGGTATAGAGTGTAGAGTGTAGGGTATAGAGTGTAGGGTATAGAGTGTAGGGTATAGAGTGTAGGGTATAGAGTGTAGGGTATAAAGTGTAGAGTGTAGGGTATAGAGTGTAGGGTATAGAGTGTATGGTATAGATTGTATGGTATAGAGTGTAGAGTGTAGGGTATAGAGTGTAGGGCATAGAGTGTAGGGTATATATTATAGAGTGTAGAGTGTAGGGTATAGAGTGTAGGGTATAGAGTGTATGGTGTAGAGTGTAGGGTATAGAGTGTATAGTGTAGGGTATAGAGTGTAGGGTATAGAGTGTAGGGTATAGAGTGTATGGTATAGAGTGTACAGTATAGAGTGTATGGTATAGAGTGTAGAGTGTAGGGTATAGAGTGTATGGTATAGAGTGTAGTGTGTAGAGTGTATGGTATAGTGTGTAGGGTACAGAGTGTAGAGTGTAGGGTATAGAGTGTAGGGTATAGAGTGTAGGGTATAGAGTGTACGGTATAGAGTGTATGATATAGAGTGTATGGTATATAGTGTAGGGTATAGAGTGTTTGGTATAGAGTGTAAGGTATAGAGTGTAGAGAGTAGGGTATAGATTTTAGAGTGTAGAGTGTAGGGCATAGAGTGTAGGGTATAGAGTGTATGGAATAGAGTGTATATTATAGAGTGTAGGGTGTAGAGTGTAGGGTGTAGAGTGTGGGGTATAGAGTGTAGAGTGTAGGGTATAGAGTGTATGATATAGAGTGTAGGGTATAGAGTGTATGGTATAGATTGCAGGGTATAGAGTGTAGGGTATAGAGTGTAGGGTACAGAGTGTAGAGTGTAGGGTATAGAACGTAGGGTATAGAGTGTATGGTATAGAGTGTATGGTATAGATTGTAGGGTATAGAGTGTAGGGTATAGAGTGTAGAGTGTAGGGTATAGAGTGCAGAAAGTAGGGAATAGTGTGTAGGGTATAAAGTGTAGAGTGTAGGGTATAGAGTGTAGGGTTTAGAGTGTAGATTGTATGGTATATAGTGTAGGGTATAGAGTGTATAGTGTAGGGTATAGAGTGTAGAGTGTAGGGTATAGAGTGTAGGGTATAGAGTGTTGGGATATAGAGTGTAGGGTATAGAGTGTAGGGTATAGAGTGTAGGGTATAGAGTATATAGTGTAGGGTATAGAGTGTAGGGTATAGAGTGTAGAGTGTAGGTATAGAGTGTAGGGTATATAGTGTAGGGTATAGAGTGTAGGGTATAAAGTGTAGAGTGTAGGGTATAGAGTGTAGGGTATAGAGTGTAGGGTATAGAGTGTAGGGTATAAAGTGTAGAGTGCAGGGTGTAGAGTGTAGGGTATAGAGTGTAAGGTATAGAGTGTAGGGTATAGAGTGTAGGGTATAGAGTGTAGGGTATATATTGTAGGGTATAGAGTGTAGAGTGTAGGGTATAGAGTGTAAGGTATAGAGTGTATGGTGTAGAGTGTAGGGTATAGAGTGTATAGTGTAGGGTATAGAGTGTAGGGTATAGAGTGTAGGGTATAGAGTGTATGGTATAGAGTGTACAGTATAGAGTGTATGGTATAGAGTGTAGAGTGTAGGGTATAGAGTGTATGGTATAGAGTGTAGGGTATAGAGTGTAGGGTATAGAGTATAGGGTATAGAGTGTAGAGTGTAGGGTGTAGAGTGTAGAGTGTAGGGTATAGAGTGTAAGGTATAAAGTGTAGGGTATAGATTGTAGGGTGTAGAGTGTAGGGTATAGAGTGTAGAGTGCAGGGTATAGAGCGTATGGTATAATGTGTAGGGTATAGAGTGTAGGGTGTAGAGTGTAGGGTATAGAGTGTATGGTATAGAGTGTAGGGTATAGAGTGTAGAGTGTAGGCTATAGAGTGTAGAGTGTAGGGTATAGAGTGTATTGTATAGAGTGTAAGGTATAAAGTGTAGAGTATAGGGTATAGAGTGCAAGGTATAGAATGTAGAGTGTAGGGTGTAGAGTGTAGGGTATAGAGTGTAAGGTATAGAGTGTAGGGTATAGAGTGTATGTTAAAGAGTGTAGGGTATAGAGTGTAGAGTGTAGGGTATAGAGTGTAGGGTATAGAGTGTAGGGTATAGAATGTAGAGTGTAGGGTGTAGAGTGTAGAGTGTAGGGTATAGAGTGTAAGGTATAGAGTGTAGGGTATAGAGTGTATGTTAAAGAGTGTTGGGTATAGAGTGTAGAGTGTAGGGTATAGAGTGTAGGGTATAGAGTGTAGGGTATAGAGTGTAGGGAATAAAGTGTAGATTCTAGGGTATAGAGTGCATGGTATAGAGTGTAGGGTGTAGAGTGTATGGTATAGAGTGTAGGGTATGGAGTGTAGAGTGTAGGGTATAGAGTGTATGGTATAGAGTGTATGGTATAGATTGTAGGGTATAGAGTGTAGGGTATAGAGTGTAGGGTATAGAGTGTAGGGTATAGAGTGTAGAGTGTAGGGTATAGAGTGTAGAAAGTAGGGTATAGTGTGTAGGGTATAGAGTGTAGAGTGTAGGGTGTAGAGTGTAGGGTATAGAGTGTAGATTGTATGGTATAGAGTGTAGGGTATAGAGTGTATAGTGTAGGGTATATAGTGTAGAGTGTAGGGTATAGAGTGTAGAGTGTAGGGTATAGAGTGTAGGGTATAGAGTGTAGAGTGTAGGGTATAGAGTGTAGAAAGTAGGGTATAGTGTGTAGGGTATAGAGTGTAGAGTGTAGGGTATAGAGTGTAGGGTATAGAGTGTATAGTGTAGGGTATAGAGTGTAGTCATTCGAAATGACTTCTCCATGCATTTTATGTATTGGTAAAAGCACTATGATGAAAAGTGTGATATGTTTTCAGGTATCTCCTATACTAATAGAGCCACATGCTCACCGGTTTGCCACATGATGTAGGCCTATGGGCTGAAAAAGAAACCACCAAAAATTTTAACCAGTCATCGTTCTCACAACACTGAGGACCAGTCATTCGAAATGACTTCTCCATGCATTTTATGCATTGGTAAAAGCACTATGATGAAAAGTGTGATATGTTTTCAGGTATCTCCTATACTAATAGAGCCACATGCTCACCGGTTTGCCACATGATGTAGGCCTATGGACTGAACAAGAAACCACCAAAAATTTTAACCAGTCATCGTTCTCACAACACTGAGGACCAGTCATTCGAAATGACTTCTCCATGCATTTTATGCATTGGTAAAAGCACTATGATGAAAAGTGTGATATGTTTTCAGGTATCTCCTATACTAATAGAGCCACATGCTCACCGGTTTGCCACATGATGTAGGCCTATGGACTGAACAAGAAACCACCAAAAATTTTAACCAGTCATCGTTCTCACAACACTGAGGACCAGTCATTCGAAATGACTTCTCCATGCATTTTATGCATTGGTAAAAGCACTATGATGAAAAGTGTAATATGTTTTCAGGTGTCTCCTATACTAATAGAGCCACATGCTCACCGGTTTGCCACATGATGTAGGCCTATGGACTGAACAAGAAACCACCAAAAATTTTAACCAGTCATCGTTCTCACAACACTGAGGACCAGTCATTCGAAATGACTTCTCCATGCATTTTATGCATTGGTAAAAGCACTGTGATGAAAAGTGTGATATGTTTTCAGGTATCTCCTATACTAATAGAGCCACATGCTCACCGGTTTGCCACATGATGTAGGCCTATGGACTGAACAAGAAACCACCAAAAATTTTAACCAGTCATCGTTCTCACAACACTGAGGACCAGTCATTCGAAATGACTTCTCCATGCATTTTATGCATTGGTAAAAGCACTATGATGAAAAGTGTAATATGTTTTCAGGTGTCTCCTATACTAATAGAGCCACATGCTCACCGGTTTGCCACATGATGTAGGCCTATGGACTGAACAAGAAACCACCAAAAATTTTAACCAGTCATCGTTCTCACAACACTGAGGACCAGTCGTTCGAAATGACTTCTCCATGCATTTTATGCATTGGTAAAAGCACTGTGATGAAAAGTGTGATATGTTTTCAGGTATCTCCTATACTAATAGAGCCACATGCTCACCGGTTTGCCACATGATGTAGGCCTATGGACTGAACAAGAAACCACCAAAAATTTTAACCAGTCATCGTTCTCACAACACTGAGGACCAGTCATTCGAAATGACTTCTCCATGCATTTTATGCATTGGTAAAAGCACTATGATGAAAAGTGTGATATGTTTTCAGGTATCTCCTATACTAATAGAGCCACATGCTCACCGGTTTGCCACATGATGTAGGCCTATGGACTGAACAAGAAACCACCAAAAATTTTAACCAGTCATCGTTCTCACAACACTGAGGACCAGTCATTCGAAATGACTTCTCCATGCATTTTATGCATTGGTAAAAGCACTATGATGAAAAGTGTGATATGTTTTCAGGTATCTCCTATACTAATAGAGCCACATGCTCACCGGTTTGCCACATGATGTAGGCCTATGGACTGAACAAGAAACCACCAAAAATTTTAACCAGTCATCGTTCTCACAACACTGAGGACCAGTCGTTCGAAATGACTTCTCCATGCATTTTATGCATTGGTAAAAGCACTATGATGAAAAGTGTGATATGTTTTCAGGTATCTCCTATACTAATAGAGCCACATGCTCACCGGTTTGCCACATGATGTAGGCCTATGGACTGAACAAGAAACCACCAAAAATTTTAACCAGTCATCGTTCTCACAACACTGAGGACCAGTCATTCGAAATGACTTCTCCATGCATTTTATGCATTGGTAAAAGCACTATGATGAAAAGTGTGATATGTTTTCAGGTATCTCCTATTGTAATAGAGCCACATGCTCACCGGTTTGCCACATGATGTAGGCCTATGGACTGAACAAGAAACCACCAAAAATTTTAACCAGTCATCGTTCTCACAACACTGAGGACCAGTCATTCGAAATGACTTCTCCATGCATTTTATGCATTGGTAAAAGCACTATGATGAAAAGTGTGATATGTTTTCAGGTATCTCCTATACTAATAGAGCCACATGCTCACCGGTTTGCCACATGATGTAGGCCTATGGACTGAACAAGAAACCACCAAAAATTTTAACCAGTCATCGTTCTCACAACACTGAGGACCAGTCGTTCGAAATGACTTCTCCATGCATTTTATGCATTGGTAAAAGCACTATGATGAAAAGTGTGATATGTTTTCCGTTATCTCCTATACTAATAGAGCCACTTGCTCACCGGTTTGCCACATGATGTAGGCCTATGGACTGAACAAGAAACCACCAAAAATTTTAACCAGTCATCGTTCTCACAACACTGAGGACCAGTCATTCGAAATGACTTCTCCATGCATTTTATGCATTGGTAAAAGCACTATGATGAAAAGTGTGATATGTTTTCAGGTATCTCCTATACTAATAGAGCCACATGCTCACCGGTTTGCCACATGATGTAGGCCTATGGACTGAACAAGAAACCACCAAAAATTTTAACCAGTCATCGTTCTCACAACACTGAGGACCAGTCATTCGAAATGACTTCTCCATGCATTTTATGCATTGGTAAAAGCACTATGATTAAAAGTGTGATATGTTTTCAGGTATCTCCTATACTAATAGAGCCACATGCTCACCGGTTTGCCACATGATGTAGGCCTATGGACTGAACAAGAAACCAACAAAAATTTTAACCAGTCATCGTTCTCACAACACTGAGGACCAGTCATTCGAAATGACTTCTCCATGCATTTTATGCATTGGTAAAAGCACTATGATGAAAAGTGTGATATGTTTTCAGGTATCTCCTATACTAATAGAGCCACATGTTCACCGGTTTGCCACATGATGTAGGCCTATGGACTGAACAAGAAACCACCAAAAATTTTAACCAGTCATCGTTCTCACAACACTGAGGACCAGTCATTCGAAATGACTTCTCCATGCATTTTATGCATTGGTAAAAGCACTATGATGAAAAGTGTGATATGTTTTCAGGTATCTCCTATACTAATAGAGCCACATGCTCACCGGTTTGCCACATGATGTAGGCCTATGGACTGAACAAGAAACAACCAAAAATTTTAACCAGTCATCGTTCTCACAACACTGAGGACCAGTCATTCGAAATGACTTCTCCATGCATTTTATGCATTGGTAAAAGCACTATGATGAAAAGTGTGATATGTTTTCAGGTATCTCCTATACTAATAGAGCCACATGCTCACCGGTTTGCCACATGATGTAGGCCTATGGACTGAACAAGAAACCACCAAAAATTTTAACCAGTCATCGTTCTCACAACACTGAGGACCAGTCATTCGAAATGACTTCTCCATGCATTTTAAGCATTGGTAAAAGCACTATGATGAAAAGTGTGATATGTTTTCAGGTATCTCCTATACTAATAGAGCCACATGCTCACCGGTTTGCCACATGATGTAGGCCTATGGACTGAACAAGAAACCACCAAAAATTTTAACCAGTCATTGTTCTCACAACACTGAGGACCAGTCATTCGAAATGACTTCTCCATGCATTTTATGCATTGGTAAAAGCACTATGATGAAAAGTGTGATATGTTTTCAGGTATCTCCTATACTAATAGAGCCACATGCTCACCGGTTTGCCACATGATGTAGGCCTATGGACTGAACAAGAAACCACCAAAAATTTTAACCAGTCATCGTTCTCACAACACTGAGGACCAGTCATTCGAAATGACTTCTCCATGCATTTTATGCATTGGTAAAAGCACTATGATGAAAAGTGTGATATGTTTTCAGGTATCTCCTATACTAATAGAGCCACATGCTCACCGGTTTGCCACATGATGTAGGCCTATGGACTGAACAAGAAACCACCAAAAATTTTAACCAGTCATCGTTCTCACAACACTGAGGACCAGTCATTCGAAATGACTTCTCCATGCATTTTATGCATTGGTAAAAGCACTATGATGAAAAGTGTGATATGTTTTCAGGTATCTCCTATACTAATAGAGCCACATGCTCACCGGTTTGCCACATGATGTAGGCCTATGGACTGAACAAGAAACCACCAAAAATTTTAACCAGTCATCGTTCTCACAACACTGAGGACCAGTCATTCGAAATGACTTCTCCATGCATTTTATGCATTGGTAAAAGCACTATGATGAAAAGTGTGATATGTTTTCAGGTATCTCCTATACTAATAGAGCCACATGCTCACCGGATTGCCACATGATGTAGGCCTATGGACTGAACAAGAAACCACCAAAAATTTTAACCAGTCATCGTTCTCACAACACTGAGGACCAGTCATTCGAAATGACTTCTCCATGCATTTTATGCATTGGTAAAAGCACTATGATGAAAAGTGTGATATGTTTTCAGGTATCTCCTATACTAATAGAGCCACATGCTCACCGGTTTGCCACATGATGTAGGCCTATGGACTGAACAAGAAACCACCAAAAACTTTAACCAGTCATCGTTCTCACAACACTGAGGACCAGTCATTCGAAATGACTTCTCCATGCATTTTATGCATTGGTAAAAGCACTATGATGAAAAGTGTGATATGTTTTCAGGTATCTCCTATACTAATAGAGCCACATGCTCACCGGTTTGCCACATGATGTAGGCCTATGGACTGAACAAGAAACCACCAAAAATTTTAACCAGTCATCGTTCTCACAACACTGAGGACCAGTCATTCGAAATGACTTCTCCATGCATTTTATGCATTGGTAAAAGCACTATGATGAAAAGTGTGATATGTTTTCAGGTATCTCCTATACTAATAGAGCCACATGCTCACCGGTTTGCCACATGATGTAGGCCTATGGACTGAACAAGAAACCACCAAAAATTTTAACCAGTCATCGTTCTCACAACACTGAGGACCAGTCATTCGAAATGACTTCTCCATGCATTTTATGCATTGGTAAAAGCACTATGATGAAAAGTGTGATATGTTTTCAGGTATCTCCTATACTAATAGAGCCACATGCTCACCGGTTTGCCACATGATGTAGGCCTATGGACTGAACAAGAAACCACCAAAAATTTTAACCAGTCATCGTTCTCACAACACTGAGGACCAGTCATTCGAAATGACTTCTCCATGCATTTTATGCATTGGTAAAAGCACTATGATGAAAAGTGTGATATGTTTTCAGGTATCTCCTATACTAATAGAGCCACATGCTCACCGGTTTGCCACATGATGTAGGCCTATGGACTGAACAAGAAACCACCAAAAATTTTAACCAGTCATCGTTCTCACAACACTGAGGACCAGTCATTCGAAATGACTTCTCCATGCATTTTATGCATTGGTAAAAGCACTATGATGAAAAGTGTGATATGTTTTCAGGTATCTCCTATACTAATAGAGCCACATGCTCACCGGTTTGCCACATGATGTAGGCCTATGGACTGAACAAGAAACCACCAAAAATTTTAACCAGTCATCGTTCTCACAACACTGAGGACCAGTCATTCGAAATGACTTCTCCATGCATTTTATGCATTGGTAAAAGCACTATGATGAAAAGTGTGATATGTTTTCAGGTATCTCCTATACTAATAGAGCCACATGCTCACCGGTTTGCCACATGATGTAGGCCTATGGACTGAACAAGAAACCACCAAAAACTTTAACCAGTCATCGTTCTCACAACACTGAGGACCAGTCATTCGAAATGACTTCTCCATGCATTTTATGCATTGGTAAAAGCACTATGATGAAAAGTGTGATATGTTTTCAGGTATCTCCTATACTAATAGAGCCACATGCTCACCGGTTTGCCACATGATGTAGGCCTATGGACTGAACAAGAAACCACCAAAAATTTTAACCAGTCATCGTTCTCACAACACTGAGGACCAGTCATTCGAAATGACTTCTCCATGCATTTTATGCATTGGTAAAAGCACTATGATGAAAAGTGTGATATGTTTTCAGGTATCTCCTATACTAATAGAGCCACATGCTCACCGGTTTGCCACATGATGTAGGCCTATGGACTGAACAAGAAACCACCAAAAATTTTAACCAGTCATCGTTCTCACAACACTGAGGACCAGTCATTCGAAATGACTTCTCCATGCATTTTATGCATTGGTAAAAGCACTATGATGAAAAGTGTGATATGTTTTCAGATATCTCCTATACTAATAGAGCCACATGCTCACCGGTTTGCCACATGATGTAGGCCTATGGACTGAACAAGAAACCACCAAAAATTTTAACCAGTCATCGTTCTCACAACACTGAGGACCAGTCATTCGAAATGACTTCTCCATGCATTTTATGCATTGGTAAAAGCACTATGATGAAAAGTGTGATATGTTTTCAGGTATCTCCTATACTAATAGAGCCACATGCTCACCGGTTTGCCACATGATGTAGGCCTATGGACTGAACAAGAAACCACCAAAAATTTTAACCAGTCATCGTTCTCACAACACTGAGGACCAGTCATTCGAAATGACTTCTCCATGCATTTTATGCATTGGTAAAAGCACTATGATGAAAAGTGTGATATGTTTTCAGGTATCTCCTATACTAATAGAGCCACATGCTCACCGGTTTGCCACATGATGTAGGCCTATGGACTGAACAAGAAACCACCAAAAATTTTAACCAGTCATCGTTCTCACAACACTGAGGACCAGTCATTCGAAATGACTTCTCCATGCATTTTATGCATTGGTAAAAGCACTATGATGAAAAGTGTGATATGTTTTCAGGTATCTCCTATACTAATAGAGCCACATGCTCACCGGTTTGCCACATGATGTAGGCCTATGGACTGAACAAGAAACCACCAAAAATTTTAACCAGTCATCGTTCTCACAACACTGAGGACCAGTCATTCGAAATGACTTCTCCATGCATTTTATGCATTGGTAAAAGCACTATGATGAAAAGTGTGATATGTTTTCAGGTATCTCCTATACTAATAGAGCCACATGCTCACCGGTTTGCCACATGATGTAGGCCTATGGACTGAACAAGAAACCACCAAAAATTTTAACCAGTCATCGTTCTCACAACACTGAGGACCAGTCGTTCGAAATGACTTCTCCATGCATTTTATGCATTGGTAAAAGCACTATGATGAAAAGTGTGATATGTTTTCAGGTATCTCCTATACTAATAGAGCCACATGCTCACCGGTTTGCCACATGATGTAGGCCTATGGACTGAACAAGAAACCACCAAAAATTTTAACCAGTCATCGTTCTCACAACACTGAGGACCAGTCATTCGAAATGACTTCTCCATGCATTTTATGCATTGGTAAAAGCACTATGATGAAAAGTGTGATATGTTTTCAGGTATCTCCTATACTAATAGAGCCACATGCTCACCGGTTTGCCACATGATGTAGGCCTATGGACTGAACAAGAAACCACCAAAAATTTTAACCAGTCATCGTTCTCACAACACTGAGGACCAGTCATTCGAAATGACTTCTCCATGCATTTTATGCATTGGTAAAAGCACTATGATGAAAAGTGTGATATGTTTTCAGGTATCTCCTATACTAATAGAGCCACATGCTCACCGGTTTGCCACATGATGTAGGCCTATGGACTGAACAAGAAACCACCAAAAATTTTAACCAGTCATCGTTCTCACAACACTGAGGACCAGTCATTCGAAATGACTTCTCCATGCATTTTATGCATTGGTAAAAGCACTATGATGAAAAGTGTGATATGTTTTCAGGTATCTCCTATACTAATAGAGCCACATGTTCACCGGTTTGCCACATGATGTAGGCCTATGGACTGAACAAGAAACCACCAAAAATTTTAACCAGTCATCGTTCTCACAACACTGAGGACCAGTCATTCGAAATGACTTCTCCATGCATTTTATGCATTGGTAAAAGCACTATGATGAAAAGTGTGATATGTTTTCAGGTATCTCCTATACTAATAGAGCCACATGCTCACCGGTTTGCCACATGATGTAGGCCTATGGACTGAACAAGAAACCACCAAAAATTTTAACCAGTCATCGTTCTCACAACACTGAGGACCAGTCATTCGAAATGACTTCTCCATGCATTTTATGCATTGGTAAAAGCACTATGATGAAAAGTGTGATATGTTTTCAGGTATCTCCTATACTAATAGAGCCACATGCTCACCGGTTTGCCACATGATGTAGGCCTATGGACTGAACAAGAAACCACCAAAAATTTTAACCAGTCATCGTTCTCACAACACTGAGGACCAGTCATTCGAAATGACTTCTCCATGCATTTTATGCATTGGTAAAAGCACTATGATGAAAAGTGTGATATGTTTTCAGGTATCTCCTATACTAATAGAGCCACATGCTCACCGGTTTGCCACATGATGTAGGCCTATGGACTGAACAAGAAACCACCAAAAATTTTAACCAGTCATCGTTCTCACAACACTGAGGACCAGTCATTCGAAATGACTTCTCCATGCATTTTATGCATTGGTAAAAGCACTATGATGAAAAGTGTGATATGTTTTCAGGTATCTCCTATACTAATAGAGCCACATGCTCACCGGTTTGCCACATGATGTAGGCCCATGGACTGAACAAGAAACCACCAAAAATTTTAACCAGTCATCGTTCTCACAACACTGAGGACCAGTCATTCGAAATGACTTCTCCATGCATTTTAAGCATTGGTAAAAGCACTATGATGAAAAGTGTGATATGTTTTCAGGTATCTCCTATACTAATAGAGCCACATGCTCACCGGTTTGCCACATGATGTAGGCCTATGGACTGAACAAGAAACCACCAAAAATTTTAACCAGTCATCGTTCTCACAACACTGAGGACCAGTCATTCGAAATGACTTCTCCATGCATTTTATGCATTGGTAAAAGCACTATGATGAAAAGTGTGATATGTTTTCAGGTATCTCCTATACTAATAGAGCCACATGCTCACCGGTTTGCCACATGATGTAGGCCTATGGACTGAACAAGAAACCACCAAAAATTTTAACCAGTCATCGTTCTCACAACACTGAGGACCAGTCATTCGAAATGACTTCTCCATGCATTTTATGCATTGGTAAAAGCACTATGATGAAAAGTGTGATATGTTTTCAGGTATCTCCTATACTAATAGAGCCACATGCTCACCGGTTTGCCACATGATGTAGGCCTATGGACTGAACAAGAAACCACCAAAAATTTTAACCAGTCATCGTTCTCACAACACTGAGGACCAGTCATTCAAAATGACTTCTCCATGCATTTTATGCATTGGTAAAAGCACTATGATGAAAAGTGTGATATGTTTTCAGGTATCTCCTATACTAATAGAGCCACATGCTCACCGGTTTGCCACATGATGTAGGCCTATGGACTGAACAAGAAACCACCAAAAATTTTAACCAGTCATCGTTCTCACAACACTGAGGACCAGTCGTTCGAAATGACTTCTCCATGCATTTTATGCATTGGTAAAAGCACTATGATGAAAAGTGTGATATGTTTTCAGGTATCTCCTATACTAATAGAGCCACATGCTCACCGGTTTGCCACATGATGTAGGCCTATGGACTGAACAAGAAACCACCAAAAATTTTAACCAGTCATCGTTCTCACAACACTGAGGACCAGTCATTCGAAATGACTTCTCCATGCATTTTAAGCATTGGTAAAAGCACTATGATGAAAAGTGTGATATGTTTTCAGGTATCTCCTATACTAATAGAGCCACATGCTCACCGGTTTGCCACATGATGTAGGCCTATGGACTGAACAAGAAACCACCAAAAATTTTAACCAGTCATCGTTCTCACAACACTGAGGACCAGTCATTCGAAATGACTTCTCCATGCATTTTATGCATTGGTAAAAGCACTATGATGAAAAGTGTGATATGTTTTCAGGTATCTCCTATACTAATAGAGCCACATGCTCACCGGTTTGCCACATGATGTAGGCCTATGGACTGAACAAGAAACCACCAAAAATTTTAACCAGTCATCGTTCTCACAACACTGAGGACCAGTCATTCGAAATGACTTCTCCATGCATTTTATGCATTGGTAAAAGCACTATGATGAAAAGTGTGATATGTTTTCAGGTATCTCCTATACTAATAGAGCCACATGCTCACCGGTTTGCCACATGATGTAGGCCTATGGACTGAACAAGAAACCACCAAAAATTTTAACCAGTCATCGTTCTCACAACACTGAGGACCAGTCATTCGAAATGACTTCTCCATGCATTTTATGCATTGGTAAAAGCACTATGATGAAAAGTGTGATATGTTTTCAGGTATCTCCTATACTAATAGAGCCACATGCTCACCGGTTTGCCACATGATGTAGGCCTATGGACTGAACAAGAAACTGTTAGGACTGGCGGAACGCACCAAGACAGGTGACAAAGATGCGTTCGCAGTCCGGGGTCCACCGTGCAGGTGAGAACCTGCTGCTAGCAATTTGCAGACTATATAGCGGTACACTAAAGTAAACACGCGTGGGTTAAACCTCACCCAGCGTGAGGAAAGCGATCCTGTTAATTCACAGGACCGCAATACCGCACTAGAGTGCGAGCAAGTGGCCAGCGGACTTAACCCCAGAAGGGATTGAAGCCCGATTAGGCCCTTGCTGGCACAACACCGCAACTGGGTGTGTAGAGAACCTTCAGAAATATAAGCGCACAAGTGCGCGAGCGATGCCGCACTAACGGACGCCACTAACCACCCAGACTTGGGTATGGAAAGCGCAAGGCAGGCGCACGGCGCCGTACTGGCAGGCACAGCTACAGGACGCTGTGATGTGTGTTTAGTGTAGTAAGCTAAGTCGGGCGCTAGATAGCAGCCGTACACCTTCCGCGAACAGACATTCAATAGGGAAGGGGTAACCAAGAACGACTTGCACTCACACATACACACATATCAATTGTAAGACAATACTAGCGCATGGCCGTGCGGTCATGCGCAGTTTATATAGCTGCAGCACAGGAAATGGCTATAGAACTTTTGCCCTTCTAGGACCTGCCAAGAGGACCAATGGAATGTGCCGCAGAGCCTGAGCACATGACCCTCGATCTCCAACGGGAGATCTTGCCCTGGGCATGCTCAGTGTGTGCAGATAAGGACTTAGTCCCAGAGAAGTCCGCTCGCTGCTGACCAGAATAGGCTTCAAAGGCAGAAGCTGGAGAAGCAGCAATAACTCTTCTCACAGAGTCAGACTGAGCGAGACGCTGGGATCGACGTCCCTGCTGAGCAGACTCCACTGCGGCTGGAGGGGAATGGGAGACCGCAGCGGAGACGGATCGAGATTCCCCCTGTGCAGCAGAGGAAACTCGACTCCTAACATTACCCCCCCTCCTAGGGCCCCCCCCTGCTTGGGCCTCGCTACGCTCGAAGGCAGCAATGAGCTGTGGGGCCCGAATGTTTTCAGCAGGCTCCCAAGACCTGTCCTCTGGACCATAACCCTTCCAATCCACCAAATAAAACTTTTTGCCGCGTACCACCTTGCACCCCAAAATAGCGTTCACCTCGTAATCGTCCGTAGACGAACCCGATGTCCCGGCAGATGACTCGGAAAACCGGGACATGTATACGGGTTTCAAGAGGGACACATGAAAGGTGTCGGTGATACCCAAGCGTGGAGGAAGAGCCAGGCGGTAGACCACGGGATTAACCTGCTCGAGGACCTTGAATGGACCCAAGTAGCGAGGAGCAAACTTAGTGGACTCAACTCGCAGCCTGATGTTACGGGCGGAGAGCCACACCAAGTCGCCAGGAGCAAAGGCCGGGGCAGGGCGCCGATGTGCATCGGCGGAGGACCTCATTCTCTCCTTCGAGGCCCGAATGGCATCCTGAGTGCGGTCCCAAATGTCCCGTGCCTCCACTGCCCAGTCTGCCACCCTGGAGTCAGCAGAGGACACGGGCATAGGCACAGGAACCCGCGGATGCTGGCCGTAATTAAGGAGGAAAGGAGTCTGACCGGTGGAATCGGCAACAGCGTTATTAAGGGCGAACTCTGCCCATGGTAATAAAGATGCCCAGTCATCCTGCCTGGCAGAAACAAAATGTCGCAGATATGTGACCAGAGTCTGATTGGCCCTCTCTACCAACCCATTCGTCTCGGGATGATATGCGGAAGAGAGATTTAACTCAATGCTGAGAAGACGACAAAGCTCTCTCCAGAACCGAGACGCAAACTGGGGACCCCGGTCACTGACAATTTTGTCTGGCATGCCGTGTAGGCGGAAGATGTGTCTTATGAACAACGCTGCCAAGGCCCGTGCAGAAGGTAACCGTGGGAGCGGCACCAAGTGCACCATTTTCGAGAAATGATCGGTAATTACCCAAATGACGGTACAGCCGCGAGACTTGGGCAAACCCACTACAAAGTCCATCCCGACCATCTCCCAGGGCCTGTCTGCCACCGGCAAGGGATAGAGTAACCCAGACGGCCGTTGTCGAGGAGACTTATTTTTGGCGCATGAGACACACGCCAGAACGTAATCCCTGACATCTCGCAGCATATGCGGCCACCAGTACGTCCTCGCCAGCAGCTCAGATGTCCTTTTAGTCCCAAAGTGTCCACCCACCCTGGAGGAATGAGCCCAAGAGAGAACCTCCGGTCGCAAATTTATCGGCACAAAAGTCTTGCCCGGAGGCACAGACTCAAGCGACACCGGAGCCACGGTTCTCAAGCTCTCAGAAGGAACAATAAGCCGAGGCTCTCCTTCCTCCTCCTCAGATGACACAACAGAGCGAGAAAGAGCATCAGCTCGAATGTTCTTCTCCCCAGCGACATAATGGAGGGTGAAGTGGAATCGGGAGAAGAATAAGGACCATCTGGCCTGGCGAGAATTTAGCCTCTGGGCTGTTTGCAAATATAGCAAATTTTTATGGTCTGTAAATACTTGAAAGGGAAAACGAGCCCCCTCCAAGAGATGTCTCCACTCAGAGAAAGCCAATTTCATCGCTAGCAACTCCCTGTCCCCGATGGAATAATTCCTCTCCGCTGGTGTGAAGGTCTTGGAGAAGAAAAAGCACGGATGCTTCCGACCTTGAGCATCCTTCTGGAAGAGGACTGCTCCAGCACCAACGGAAGAGGCATCCACCTCCATTATAAACGGCTTATCGACATCGGGACGATGTAGGATGGGAGCGCTAGCAAAATGAGACTTAGTAGAAGAAAAGGCCCTGGAGACCTCTTCAGACCACACTTTGGGATTTGCTCCCTTCTTGGTGAGGGCTACCAAGGGAGCTACCAAAGTTGAGAAATGAGGGATGAACTGGCGGTAATAATTAATGAACCCCATAAAGCGCTGCACCGCTTTAAGTGAATGGGGTTCTTGCCAGTCCATCACAGCCTGTAGTTTGGCAGGATCCATAGCCAATCCTTGGGCAGAGATGATATAGCCCAGGAAAGGTAAAGACTCCTGCTCAAACACACACTTCTCCAACTTTGCGTAAAGAGAGTTTGCCCGTAAGAGGTCGAAGACTCTGCCAACATCTCTCCGGTGGGAGTCAATATCTGGAGAGAAGATGAGAATATCATCCAGATAGACTACGACCGAGGTGGAAAGCATATCCCGGAAGATGTCGTTGACAAAGTCTTGGAAAACGGCTGGGGCATTACAGAGCCCGAAGGGCATCACCAGATACTCATAATGCCCATCTCTGGTGTTAAACGCCGTCTTCCATTCGTCCCCCTCACGAATGCGAATCAGGTTATAAGCTCCCCGCAGGTCTAATTTGGTAAATACCTTAGCTCCCCGTAGCCTATCAAAAAGCTCAGAAATCAGGGGCAGCGGGTACTTATTTTTAACGGTGATGGCGTTAAGACCCCTGTAGTCTATGCAAGGACGCAACTCTCCACTCTTCTTCTGTACGAAGAAGAACCCTGCCCCAGCTGGTGACACTGACTTCCTAATAAATCCTCTTGCCAAATTCTCCTGGATGTATTGGGACATAGCCTCCGTTTCCGGGAGAGAGAGGGGATAGACACGTCCCCGAGGAGGTTCTGCTCCAGGCAAGAGATCTATAGGACAGTCATAGGGACGGTGAGGCGGAAGGGTCTCCGCGGCTTTTTTGGAAAAGACGTCTGCATAAGACCAATAGTGTTTGGGGAGAGTAGAGAGATCTGCGGGTATCTCAGTGGTGGAAACCTGAACGCACTCTTTCACACATCTGCCCTTGCAGGATTCACTCCAACCCAATATCCTCCCAGAGGTCCACTCAATATGTGGGGAGTGGAAACGAAGCCAGGGCATTCCCAGCAGAATCTCATCCATTCCCTCGGGAAGGACAAGAAGGGAAATAGTCTCCTGGTGGGATGGGGACATGGCTAACGTGAAAGGGACAGTCTGATGTGTGATCTGTAATGGAAGTGTCGACCCATTCACCACTCTCACGGTTACTGGTTTGGCTAGCATAGCCAGAGGTATTGCGTGGCGCTGAGCAAAAGCAGAAGACATAAAATTTCCCTCTGCTCCTGAATCCACACAAAGCTCTACTGTAAGAGTGGATGTGCCTAACAGGATTGTCCCTTTAAAGGACAATTTTGAGGAAAATGCCGCGGTGTCCAGTGAACCTCCTCCAATGGACACTAGACGCGATCGTTTTCCCGACCGCCGTGGACATTTATTAGCGAAATGTCCCGGTTGCTGGCAATTTTTACATAGCACAGGTACTCGAGCGGTCTGAGACCTAGATCCCGCTCGAGAAACCTCCATGGCCTCATGGGAGTCGGACGCCATAACAGGAGATTCTAGAGGTTTGGCAAAGATGGGAGCCAGCCGAAACCTCTGCCTACACTGGGTCCGCTCCAACCTCCGCTCGTTAAAACGGAGATCGATGCGGGTAGCTATAGTAATAAGCTCCTCCAGTGTGGCGGGAATCTCCCTGGTGGCCAAGGCGTCCTTCACATGATCTGCCAGTCCTTTCCAGAACACCGGAATAAGGACTTTATCCGGCCATTCCAGCTCAGAAGCTAGAGTCCGGAATAGGATGGCAAACTGGCTGACCATGGACGAAGCCTGAGTAATTGCCAACAATTGGAGCGCGGTATCGTGGGTGACACGAGGTCCCAGAAAGACCTGCCTCAGAGCGTCCAGGAAGATAGGAGCACTCTGCACCACACGATCACCACGTTCCCAAAGCGGCGTTGCCCACTCCAACGCCCTGCCCGACAAGAGAGATATAATGAATCCCACTTTCGCCCGTTCCGTAGGAAAACGTGCAGCCAGCAGCTCGAGATGTATGGAGCACTGGCTCACGAATCCCCGACATGGCTTACTGTCACCAGCAAACTTGTCTGGAAGCGGGAGACGGGATAAGGTCGGAGCAGGGGTAGCAGCGGACAAACTGGCTGCAGCTGCACTTGCAGCCTGAACAGCGACAGCAGTAACGTCCACAGCTGAGGTTGTGCGCTCGAGAGCCGCCAACCTACCCTCCAGCTGCTGGATGTACTGCTGTAGACGCTGACCGTCTGCCATTTACTAGCCAGACCCTGGCGCTAGTATTATGTTAGGACTGGCGGAACGCACCAAGACAGGTGACAAAGATGCGTTCGCAGTCCGGGGTCCACCGTGCAGGTGAGAACCTGCTGCTAGCAATTTGCAGACTATATAGCGGTACACTAAAGTAAACACGCGTGGGTTAAACCTCACCCAGCGTGAGGAAAGCGATCCTGTTAATTCACAGGACCGCAATACCGCACTAGAGTGCGAGCAAGTGGCCAGCGGACTTAACCCCAGAAGGGATTGAAGCCCGATTAGGCCCTTGCTGGCACAACACCGCAACTGGGTGTGTAGAGAACCTTCAGAAATATAAGCGCACAAGTGCGCGAGCGATGCCGCACTAACGGACGCCACTAACCACCCAGACTTGGGTATGGAAAGCGCAAGGCAGGCGCACGGCGCCGTACTGGCAGGCACAGCTACAGGACGCTGTGATGTGTGTTTAGTGTAGTAAGCTAAGTCGGGCGCTAGATAGCAGCCGTACACCTTCCGCGAACAGACATTCAATAGGGAAGGGGTAACCAAGAACGACTTGCACTCACACATACACACATATCAATTGTAAGACAATACTAGCGCATGGCCGTGCGGTCATGCGCAGTTTATATAGCTGCAGCACAGGAAATGGCTATAGAACTTTTGCCCTTCTAGGACCTGCCAAGAGGACCAATGGAATGTGCCGCAGAGCCTGAGCACATGACCCTCGATCTCCAACGGGAGATCTTGCCCTGGGCATGCTCAGTGTGTGCAGATAAGGACTTAGTCCCAGAGAAGTCCGCTCGCTGCTGACCAGAATAGGCTTCAAAGGCAGAAGCTGGAGAAGCAGCAATAACTCTTCTCACAGAGTCAGACTGAGCGAGACGCTGGGATCGACGTCCCTGCTGAGCAGACTCCACTGCGGCTGGAGGGGAATGGGAGACCGCAGCGGAGACGGATCGAGATTCCCCCTGTGCAGCAGAGGAAACTCGACTCCTAACAGAAACCACCAAAAATTTTAACCAGTCATCGTTCTCACAACACTGAGGACCAGTCATTCGAAATGACTTCTCCATGCATTTTATGCATTGGTAAAAGCACTATGATGAAAAGTGTGATATGTTTTCAGGTATCTCCTATACTAATAGAGCCACATGCTCACCGGTTTGCCACATGATGTAGGCCTATGGACTGAACAAGAAACCACCAAAAATTTTAACCAGTCATCGTTCTCACAACACTGAGGACCAGTCATTCGAAATGACTTCTCCATGCATTTTATGCATTGGTAAAAGCACTATGATGAAAAGTGTGATATGTTTTCAGGTATCTCCTATACTAATAGAGCCACATGCTCACCGGTTTGCCACATGATGTAGGCCTATGGACTGAACAAGAAACCACCAAAAATTTTAACCAGTCATCGTTCTCACAACACTGAGGACCAGTCATTCGAAATGACTTCTCCATGCATTTTATGCATTGGTAAAAGCACTATGATGAAAAGTGTGATATGTTTTCAGGTATCTCCTATACTAATAGAGCCACATGCTCACCGGTTTGCCACATGATGTAGGCCTATGGACTGAACAAGAAACCACCAAAAATTTTAACCAGTCATCGTTCTCACAACACTGAGGACCAGTCATTCGAAATGACTTCTCCATGCATTTTATGCATTGGTAAAAGCACTATGATGAAAAGTGTGATATGTTTTCAGGTATCTCCTATACTAATAGAGCCACATGCTCACCGGTTTGCCACATGATGTAGGCCTATGGACTGAACAAGAAACCACCAAAAATTTTAACCAGTCATCGTTCTCACAACACTGAGGACCAGTCATTCGAAATGACTTCTCCATGCATTTTATGCATTGGTAAAAGCACTATGATGAAAAGTGTGATATGTTTTCAGGTATCTCCTATACTAATAGAGCCACATGCTCACCGGTTTGCCACATGATGTAGGCCTATGGACTGAACAAGAAACCACCAAAAATTTTAACCAGTCATCGTTCTCACAACACTGAGGACCAGTCATTCGAAATGACTTCTCCATGCATTTTATGCATTGGTAAAAGCACTATGATGAAAAGTGTGATATGTTTTCAGGTATCTCCTATACTAATAGAGCCACATGCTCACCGGTTTGCCACATGATGTAGGCCTATGGACTGAACAAGAAACCACCAAAAATTTTAACCAGTCATCGTTCTCACAACACTGAGGACCAGTCGTTCGAAATGACTTCTCCATGCATTTTATGCATTGGTAAAAGCACTATGATGAAAAGTGTGATATGTTTTCAGGTATCTCCTATACTAATAGAGCCACATGCTCACCGGTTTGCCACATGATGTAGGCCTATGGACTGAACAAGAAACCACCAAAAATTTTAACCAGTCATCATTCTCACAACACTGAGGACCAGTCATTCGAAATGACTTCTCCATGCATTTTATGCATTGGTAAAAGCACTATGATGAAAAGTGTGATATGTTTTCAGGTATCTCCTATACTAATAGAGCCACATGCTCACCGGTTTGCCACATGATGTAGGCCTATGGACTGAACAAGAAACCACCAAAAATTTTAACCAGTCATCGTTCTCACAACACTGAGGACCAGTCATTCGAAATGACTTCTCCATGCATTTTATGCATTGGTAAAAGCACTATGATGAAAAGTGTGATATGTTTTCAGGTATCTCCTATACTAATAGAGCCACATGCTCACCGGTTTGCCACATGATGTAGGCCTATGGACTGAACAAGAAACCACCAAAATTTTAACCAGTCATCGTTCTCACAACACTGAGGACCAGTCATTCGAAATGACTTCTCCATGCATTTTATGCATTGGTAAAAGCACTATGATGAAAAGTGTGATATGTTTTCAGGTATCTCCTATACTAATAGAGCCACATGTTCACCGGTTTGCCACATGATGTAGGCCTATGGACTGAACAAGAAACCACCAAAAATTTTAACCAGTCATCGTTCTCACAACACTGAGGACCAGTCATTCGAAATGACTTCTCCATGCATTTTATGCATTGGTAAAAGCACTATGATGAAAAGTGTGATATGTTTTCAGGTATCTCCTATACTAATAGAGCCACATGCTCACCGGTTTGCCACATGATGTAGGCCTATGGACTGAACAAGAAACCACCAAAAATTTTAACCAGTCATCGTTCTCACAACACTGAGGACCAGTCATTCGAAATGACTTCTCCATGCATTTTATGCATTGGTAAAAGCACTATGATGAAAAGTGTGATATGTTTTCAGGTATCTCCTATACTAATAGAGCCACATGCTCACCGGTTTGCCACATGATGTAGGCCTATGGACTGAACAAGAAACCACCAAAAATTTTAACCAGTCATCGTTCTCACAACACTGAGGACCAGTCATTCGAAATGACTTCTCCATGCATTTTATGCATTGGTAAAAGCACTATGATGAAAAGTGTGATATGTTTTCAGGTATCTCCTATACTAATAGAGCCACATGCTCACCGGTTTGCCACATGATGTAGGCCTATGGACTGAACAAGAAACCACCAAAAATTTTAACCAGTCATCGTTCTCACAACACTGAGGACCAGTCATTCGAAATGACTTCTCCATGCATTTTATGCATTGGTAAAAGCACTATGATGAAAAGTGTGATATGTTTTCAGGTATCTCCTATACTAATAGAGCCACATGCTCACCGGTTTGCCACATGATGTAGACCTATGGACTGAACAAGAAACCACCAAAAATTTTAACCAGTCATCGTTCTCACAACACTGAGGACCAGTCATTCGAAATGACTTCTCCATGCATTTTATGCATTGGTAAAAGCACTATGATGAAAAGTGTGATATGTTTTCAGGTATCTCCTATACTAATAGAGCCACATGCTCACCGGTTTGCCACATGATGTAGGCCTATGGACTGAACAAGAAACCACCAAAAATTTTAACCAGTCATCGTTCTCACAACACTGAGGACCAGTCATTCGAAATGACTTCTCCATGCATTTTATGCATTGGTAAAAGCACTATGATGAAAAGTGTGATATGTTTTCAGGTATCTCCTATACTAATAGAGCCACATGCTCACCGGTTTGCCACATGATGTAGGCCTATGGACTGAACAAGAAACCACCAAAAATTTTAACCAGTCATCGTTCTCACAACACTGAGGACCAGTCATTCGAAATGACTTCTCCATGCATTTTATGCATTGGTAAAAGCACTATGATGAAAAGTGTGATATGTTTTCAGGTATCTCCTATACTAATAGAGCCACATGCTCACCGGTTTGCCACATGATGTAGGCCTATGGACTGAACAAGAAACCACCAAAAATTTTAACCATTCATCGTTCTCACAACACTGAGGACCAGTCATTCGAAATGACTTCTCCATGCATTTTATGCATTGGTAAAAGCACTATGATGAAAAGTGTGATAAGTTTTCAGGTATCTCCTATACTAATAGAGCCACATGCTCACCGGTTTGCCACATGATGTAGGCCTATGGACTGAACAAGAAACCACCAAAAATTTTAACCAGTCATCGTTCTCACAACACTGAGGACCAGTCATTCGAAATGACTTCTCCATGCATTTTATGCATTGGTAAAAGCACTATGATGAAAAGTGTGATATGTTTTCAGGTATCTCCTATACTAATAGAGCCACATGCTCACCGGTTTGCCACATGATGTAGGCCTATGGACTGAACAAGAAACCACCAAAAATTTTAACCAGTCATCGTTCTCACAACACTGAGGACCAGTCATTCGAAATGACTTCTCCATGCATTTTATGCATTGGTAAAAGCACTATGATGAAAAGTGTGATATGTTTTCAGGTATCTCCTATACTAATAGAGCCACATGCTCACCGGTTTGCCACATGATGTAGGCCTATGGACTGAACAAGAAACCACCAAAAATTTTAACCAGTCATCGTTCTCACAACACTGAGGACCAGTCATTCGAAATGACTTCTCCATGCATTTTATGCATTGGTAAAAGCACTATGATGAAAAGTGTGATATGTTTTCAGGTATCTCCTATACTAATAGAGCCACATGCTCACCGGTTTGCCACATGATGTAGGCCTATGGACTGAACAAGAAACCACCAAAAATTTTAACCAGTCATCGTTCTCACAACACTGAGGACCAGTCATTCGAAATGACTTCTCCATGCATTTTATGCATTGGTAAAAGCACTATGATGAAAAGTGTGATAAGTTTTTAGGTATCTCCTATACTAATAGAGCCACATGCTCACCGGTTTGCCACATGATGTAGGCCTATGGACTGAACAAGAAACCACCAAAAATTTTAACCAGTCATCGTTCTCACAACACTGAGGACCAGTCATTCGAAATGACTTCTCCATGCATTTTATGCATTGGTAAAAGCACTATGATGAAAAGTGTGATATGTTTTCAGGTATCTCCTATACTAATAGAGCCACATGCTCACCGGTTTGCCACATGATGTAGGCCTATGGACTGAACAAGAAACCACCAAAAATTTTAACCAGTCATCGTTCTCACAACACTGAGGACCAGTCATTCGAAATGACTTCTCCATGCATTTTATGCATTGGTAAAAGCACTATGATGAAAAGTGTGATATGTTTTCAGGTATCTCCTATACTAATAGAGCCACATGCTCACCGGTTTGCCACATGATGTAGGCCTATGGACTGAACAAGAAACCACCAAAAATTTTAACCAGTCATCGTTCTCACAACACTGAGGACCAGTCATTCGAAATGACTTCTCCATGCATTTTATGCATTGGTAAAAGCACTATGATGAAAAGTGTGATATGTTTTCAGGTATCTCCTATACTAATAGAGCCACATGCTCACCGGTTTGCCACATGATGTAGGCCTATGGACTGAACAAGAAACCACCAAAAATTTTAACCAGTCATCGTTCTCACAACACTGAGGACCAGTCATTCGAAATGACTTCTCCATGCATTTTATGCATTGGTAAAAGCACTATGATGAAAAGTGTGATATGTTTTCAGGTATTTCCTATACTAATAGAGCAACATGCTCACCGGTTTGCCACATGATGTAGGCCTATGGACTGAACAAGAAACCACCAAAAATTTTAACCAGTCATCGTTCTCACAACACTGAGGACCAGTCATTCGAAATGACTTCTCCATGCATTTTATGCATTGGTAAAAGCACTATGATGAAAAGTGTGATAAGTTTTCAGGTATCTCCTATACTAATAGAGCCACATGCTCACCGGTTTGCCACATGATGTAGGCCTATGGACTGAACAAGAAACCACCAAAAATTTTTACCAGTCATCGTTCTCACAACACTGAGGACCAGTCATTCGAAATGACTTCTCCATGCATTTTATGCATTGGTAAAAGCACTATGATGAAAAGTGTGATATGTTTTCAGGTATCTCCTATACTAATAGAGCAACATGCTCACCGGTTTGCCACATGATGTAGGCCTATGGACTGAACAAGAAACCACCAAAAATTTTAACCAGTCATCGTTCTCACAACACTGAGGACCAGTCATTCGAAATGACTTCTCCATGCATTTTATGCATTGGTAAAAGCACTATGATGAAAAGTGTGATAAGTTTTCAGGTATCTCCTATACTAATAGAGCCACATGCTCACCGGTTTGCCACATGATGTAGGCCTATGGACTGAACAAGAAACCACCAAAAATTTTAACCAATCATCGTTCTCACAACACTGAGGACCATTCATTCGAAATGACTTCTCCATGCATTTTATGCATTGGTAAAAGCACTATGATGAAAAGTGTGATATGTTTTCAGGTATCTCCTATACTAATAGAGCCACATGCTCACCGGTTTGCCACATGATGTAGGCCTATGGACTGAACAAGAAACCACCAAAAATTTTAACCAGTCATCGTTCTCACAACACTGAGGACCAGTCATTCGAAATGACTTCTCCATGCATTTTATGCATTGGTAATAGCACTATGATGAAAAGTGTGATATGTTTTCAGGTATCTCCTATACTAATAGAGCCACATGCTTACCAGTTTGCCACATGATGTAGGCCTATGGACTGAACAAGAAACCACCAAAAATTTTAACCAGTCATCGTTCTCACAACACTGAGGACCAGTCATTCGAAATGACTTCTCCATGCATTTTATGCATTGGTAAAAGCACTATGATGAAAAGTGTGATATGTTTTCAGGTATCTCCTATACTAATAGAGCCACATGCTCACCGGTTTGCCACATGATGTAGGACTATGGACTGAACAAGAAACCACCAAAAATTTTAACCAGTCATCGTTCTCACAACACTGAGGACCAGTCATTCGAAATGACTTCTCCATGCATTTTATGCATTGGTAAAAGCACTATGATGAAAAGTGTGATAAGTTTTCAGGTATCTCCTATACTAATAGAGCCACATGCTCACCGGTTTGCCACATGATGTAGGCCTATGGACTGAACAAGAAACCACCAAAAATTTTAACCAGTCATCGTTCTCACAACACTGAGGACCAGTCATTCGAAATGACTTCTCCATGCATTTTATGCATTGGTAAAAGCACTATGATGAAAAGTGTGATATGTTTTCAGGTATCTCCTATACTAATAGAGCCACATGCTCACCGGTTTGCCACATGATGTAGGCCTATGGACTGAACAAGAAACCACCAAAAATTTTAACCAGTCATCGTTCTCACAACACTGAGGACCAGTCATTCGAAATGACTTCTCCATGCATTTTATGCATTGGTAAAAGCACTATGATGAAAAGTGTGATATGTTTTCAGGTATCTCCTATACTAATAGAGCCACATGCTCACCGGTTTGCCACATGATGTAGGCCTATGGACTGAACAAGAAACCACCAAAAATTTTAACCAGTCATCGTTCTCACAACACTGAGGACCAGTCATTCGAAATGACTTCTCCATGCATTTTATGCATTGGTAAAAGCACTATGATGAAAAGTGTGATATGTTTTCAGGTATCTCCTATACTAATAGAGCCACATGCTCACCGGTTTGCCACATGATGTAGGCCTATGGACTGAACAAGAAACCACCAAAAATTTTAACCAGTCATCGTTCTCACAACACTGAGGACCAGTCATTCGAAATGACTTCTCCATGCATTTTATGCATTGGTAAAAGCACTATGATGAAAAGTGTGATATGTTTTCAGGTATCTCCTATACTAATAGAGCCACATGCTCACCGGTTTGCCACATGATGTAGGCCTATGGACTGAACAAGAAACCACCAAAAATTTTAACCAGTCATCGTTCTCACAACACTGAGGACCAGTCATTCGAAATGACTTCTCCATGCATTTTATGCATTGGTAAAAGCACTATGATGAAAAGTGTGATATGTTTTCAGGTATCTCCTATACTAATAGAGCCACATGCTCACCGGTTTGCCACATGATGTAGGCCTATGGACTGAACAAGAAACCACCAAAAATTTTTACCAGTCATCGTTCTCACAACACTGAGGACCAGTCATTCGAAATGACTTCTCCATGCATTTTATGCATTGGTAAAAGCACTATGATGAAAAGTGTGATATGTTTTCAGGTATTTCCTATACTAATAGAGCAACATGCTCACCGGTTTGCCACATGATGTAGGCCTATGGACTGAACAAGAAACCACCAAAAATTTTAACCAGTCATCGTTCTCACAACACTGAGGACCAGTCACTCGAAATGACTTCTCCATGCATTTTATGCATTGGTAAAAGCACTATGATGAAAAGTGTGATAAGTTTTCAGGTATCTCCTATACTAATAGAGCCACATGCTCACCGGTTTGCCACATGATGTAGGCCTATGGACTGAACAAGAAACCACCAAAAATTTTTACCAGTCATCGTTCTCACAACACTGAGGACCAGTCATTCGAAATGACTTCTCCATGCATTTTATGCATTGGTAAAAGCACTATGATGAAAAGTGTGATATGTTTTCAGGTATCTCCTATACTAATAGAGCAACATGCTCACCGGTTTGCCACATGATGTAGGCCTATGGACTGAACAAGAAACCACCAAAAATTTTTTTTTTTTTTTTTTTTTTTTTTTCCAAATAATCTTTATTGGATTTTAACAATTAACTGGGCAGGAATGGAAAAGGGAAAAGTGGGGATGCGGGGAGAGGGAAGGGGGGAGTGGAGGGGGGGGCTGGAAGGAAGGGGGGGGAGAACGTGGGAAGACAGAAGGGGGAGAGAAGACACTTGAAGTAAGCGACAACAGGTAACCAAATTTGTTAAATGATAAAACAGCATTTGGAAGGTGAATAATTATAATTATATTTATAATACATTTGCTCACGAAAGAGGGGTAGACTCACGGAGCAGTCCTGAATTGCAGACACTTTAGATCAAAGTCCGGTTCGCTTTGTGCCAATTTCAACTGATAATTGCTACGGGAAGACTTCTTCCCAACGAGCCCATTTTTTCGAGCATTTTTTGAGGCTGTCATTATTTAGGGCGAATTTTTGCTCGTATGTTCTATGGAGGTCAATACGATCCTTGATCTCTTGGAATGATGGAGGTTTAGGCTTTTTCCAATTGTATGCGATGGCATTTTTGGTGATTAAGAGAATATTAATGACCAACGCTTTGAGAGGAAAGTGTGTGTCGCTTAATCCCACAGAGAGCAATGCCATCTGAGGAGTCAGGATGAAGTTTTTATTCAGAAGTACTCCAATCAAGCCAGAGATTTTAGACCAAAGAGATTTAATTTTGGGACAGCTCCAGAAGATATGGAGCAGATTGCCCCTGTGTCCGCACGCCCTCCAACAATCTGGGGAGGTATGACCCCCTATCATAGACAGTCTTGCTGGGGTGAGGTACCAGCGTGTGACTAGTTTGAAATAGGACTCTTGTAATGACATAGAAATGGAAGCTGAGTATGAGTGGACCAACGCGCTTTCCCATTCATCTGGGTCAATTATTGTCTGGAGATCTTGCTCCCATTTAAGCATGGAAGGGGATTTCGCGAAGTCTGAATCATGGTTGAACCAGCTATAGATATATCTGTAGCTCCAGAAAATATTGTGGTCAGGGTTACAAATCAGATTTATAGCCGCTTCAGAGAAGCTAGGCTTTTTTGATACGAATTTCTGACATTGATCCTTGAGGATCATGTACTCAAAAAACATAGCAGAGGGGACATTGTAAGTGTTTTTGAGAGAATTAAAAGGGATAAAATTTTCTCCGTCAAATATATGGGAAAGTTTTGTGATTTTGTAGTCGGACCATTTGGGGTTGACCATTTTGTTATGCAACTCAAATATATAAGAGATAGCCAGATTTTTCAGAGACTCGAATCTTTCAGTTCCTCTTTTGGGCCTAGCAAATTTGGACCATGCATTACTTATTGCAATAAAAATTGGGTGGGATTTATTACTAGAATTTTTTATATTCATGAGCTGGTTTAGGATCAATTTTCTAGGGGCTCTATCCAGGTTCAAAGATGATTCGATCTCCAGCCAGGCTGGGTGTTCTGATTTAGACCACCAGGAGCGACTTTGTTTAATCAGGTTTGTGTGGTAATGAGCCAAAATGTTGGGAAGGCCCATTCCCCCTGACGCTTTATTTCTGTAGAGAGTACTAATAGCTACTCTAGCTTTTTTCTTGTTCCATAAGAACTTGTTGATCAGAGTTTGGATGTTAGATAAGTAAGAGGTTGAGATAGGAACAGGGATGGACCTAAATATATATAGAATTTTAGGGATTATAAATGTTTTTACTGATAAGTTCTTTCCCCACCATGAGAGATCTCTCCCTGCAAAGTGGTTCAGATCAGATGAGATAGTTTTGACTAAGATGTCAAGGTTGGTAGGGACGAGAGAATCTATATTTTTTGTGATTTTTATCCCCAGATAGGTGAAATCGCTAGTTGCCCAGCTCCACGAGGTTGCTTTTGATAATTCTTTGATTTGAGTGGGGTCGAGGTTAAATTGCATAATTTGGGATTTGGTTTTATTGATTTTGAAGTATGAGAGCTGGGAGAAGGTATCTAATAATTTTTGGGTAGCAGGAACAGAAACTATAGGGTTCGTCAGGGTCAGGATGACATCGTCGGCGAAGAGGCCGATTTTGAATTCTCTATTTTTTGTTTGGATGCCGGTTATGCTATTATCTTTTCTTATTGACTGAGCCAGAGGCTCCATCGCCAAAGCGAACAGCAAAGGGGACAGGGGGCAACCCTGACGTGTACCGTTTGTAATTAAAAAAGGAGATGAAAGGTGATTATTGGAAAAAACCCTGGCGGTGGGACCCGAGTACAGAGCCATGATTGCAGAGATAGAATTTGGGTGAAAACCGAATTGTTGTAGAGTGAGTTTTAAGTATGACCAGTTCAAACGGTCAAACGCCTTTTCTGCGTCCAGTGAGGCAAAAATTGAGGGGATTTTTTTTGAATTGATAAGCTTCATCAGGTTTATAATTCTTCTAGTTCCATCGCTCGATTGTCTGCCCCTGACAAACCCTATCTGATCGTTAACTATTAAATTCGGAAGGAAATTATTGATTCTATTTGCAATGATTTTGGTATATAGTTTGATGTCTGAATTGACTAAGGATATTGGCCTATAGTTTGGAAGATGGACTGGGTCGCCTTTGGCTTTGGGGATTAAGATGATTGAGGCCTCCAACATTTCTTTTGGGAACTTGCCAAGAGTTGCAGCAGAATTAAAGATTTTAGACATGTGTGGGGCTAGGATCTCACTGAAAGATTTGAAATACTCGTTGGTGAAGCCGTCCGGCCCTGGGGCTTTCAGAGATTTTAATTTTTTAATGTTTTCGGAAATTTCTTCAGGGGAGAACGGGGCGGTGAGTACATCTATGTTTTCCGGCGTTAGTCTAGGTAGATTAAGATTTGACAAGAATTTTTTAATATCAGTGTCCAATGGTTGTACTAGTTGGGGGTTCGAGTTGAGATTGTATAAATCAGAATAAAAGGCAGCAAACGCCTCCACTATGTCCTGCGGGTGCGTAAGCATGCGACCACCTGGGGGTACTATTTTTATGATCCTATTTTGGATCCTTTGCTTCTTCAATCTGTTTAGCATGAACCTGTTAGGCTTGTTTAGGGAGGTAAATTGTTTGAATTTTAGAGACCCAATTGACGCGTCATAAAAGGAGAAGATTATGGTCCTCAACTCCTGCCTAAGGGACATCAGTTCAGTATGTTGACTGGGAGAGTGGATGGTTGAGTTAGCAAGTTCTGTTTCCTTGATTTTTATTTTTGACTGTAACTCTTTTATTTTGGCCCTATTTTGCTTTTTTTCCCTAGCGGAAATTTGGATTAAGGCCCCTCTGACCACAGCCTTATGGGCGTTCCAGAGGGTGAATGGGTCAATTGAATCTGAATTATTCTCTCTAAAGTAATTTTTGATAGTCTGGTTTATTGCGTTTTTATGGACTGGATTACAAAGAATAGAAGAGTTGCACCTCCATGAAATGTGAGATTTGGATGCTGGACCGTAAGTTAGTTCTGCAGTGACAGGGGAGTGGTCTGAGATTGTTTTAGGAAGGATTGAGATTTTTCTAAATTTTGGTAGTGAAAAAATGTTGGAGATTATCAGGTCGATTCTAGAGGCGGAATGATGCACGTCAGAAAAGTGAGTGTACTCAATAGAGGTGGTGTTGAGACATCTGAAAATGTCATACATTTCATTTTGGTGGAGCCATTTGTTTAGGGTCAAATATTTATGCCTGTTTTGGGATGAGGAGTCGAGGTGGCCATCAGGAACCGCGTTGAAATCTCCCACCACTACTAAGTCACCCTTCTTTATTTCCAACACCTTTCTCATGAGCCTATCCAGAAATCTAATTTGGCCTTTGTTCGGGACGTATATGTTGACAATAGTGAAAGGATGGTTATTGATGTTACCGATTAGGATATGAAAATTACCATTTGAGTCCTTACATTCCTTGATGAGTTCAAATGATACATTGTGACTAATTATGGTCATAACACCGGCTTTCTTTTTGCTGCCACAAGATTCGAAAACCTGTGAGAACTTTCTATCTGTAAATTTTGGGTGATCGTTGGCTCTAAATTTGGTTTCTTGTATGCACATGATATCGGACTTTGATCTAACCAGTTCATTTTTGATAGAGGACCTCTTTCTCGGGATGTTAAGACCCCTAACATTATATGTCATTATCTTAAGAGACATGTTTGATTAAGGGTGGAGGGATATGAAGAAGTTATTCACCTGTGGATACCTGTAAGTAAATTTAGAAACTTATATAACAGAAATACACTAAAAAATTACTTTTAGTGTGCAGTAAGATCAAGATACAAAGTAAAACAACACACACTTGAAAACTTGACTTGTCCTCTCCGAAGAAACCCTCCAGTGGGTTCTTCGCTGCTCGGGGGAAAGTTCGTGAAAGAGCTCTGGATGGAACTTGAGGCATCCTCCGAGTTATAGAAAAAGTGGACAAAGGAATACAAAATTTTAATATAAACATTATGAACACTATAAACATTATGAACATTATAACATTGGTAACATCTTGGACCTTGAAACCCCCTACAAGGAATTATTTATAGGCAGCAGGTTAAGGTCATATCGTATAGATTACTCAGGGAAAGATAACACTTACACTAAACTAAGTGATAGAAGAGATGAATCTTTCTCCGTCTTCAGGAGTACTGATGGGGATAGTTTTACTTTTGTATTGTACCAGAAGCTTCAGCGGGAACCCCCATTTATATGAGATTCCCATGTCTTTCAGAGAATTTGTCACTTTCTTAAAGGCTCTCCTACCCTCCAGAGTCTCTCTGGATAGATCCGCGAATAGTTTTAAGTTCTCAAAGGGCTCAGGGAACTTTTTCTCCACTTTGATAAAGTTTTGAAGCTGTTCTTTTATGTGGAAAAAGTGAATCCTAAGAATTGTGTCTCTAGGAAGGTCTGCAGCAACGCTTGAGGGCTTGGGCAGTCTATGGATCCTGTCTATTGTGAGCTCTTGGGGTGAAATGGATGGGATAACTTTTTTAATCAAGGATTGGGCGAAGTTGAGGAGTTTGTCTGGGGTGACGTTTTCGGGGATGCCGCGAATTTTTACGTTATTACGTCTGCTTCTGTCCTCCAGGTCAGCCATTTTTAATCTGAGTCGGTTTACTTCTGACCTGAGATCTTTATTTTCGGCTGTATGCCTGGCCACAGTTTTCTCCAACCCCTTAATTTTTTCCTCCTGTTTTCCTAATTTTTCAGTGAACATCTCCATTGATTTATGTATCTGGCTAGAGTGTTTTTCAAAATTGAGGTGCATTTCCTCTCTGATTTGTTTGGTTATTACTTTCATATGAGCATCCATCATGCTCAGGAAATGTGAAGTAGAGTCCTCTAAGCCAGTTTGTGCATTTTTTGTTCTTCTTCTCACTGGGCTTGCGTTCGGAGAAAAATCTTCCGAGTCGTAGCCCGAGTAATCGGAAGCAACTTTTCTCTCATCCCCCCACTCAACTGGACCCGGCCTTTTTTTTGAAATGGACGTATCCATTTCTGTGTCCTTGTTGTGGTGTTGTGAAGGTTTGTTTTGGGACTTGTTACGTTGTACTGATTTGTCACCTGGACTGTTAAGAGGGGTCCTTGGGGACCTAGATCTAGATCTGGCCTTAACTGGGCTTATAACATTTACCAGATCTAGGGAGGGATTGCGACCTGATGAGTATGGTTTATTGGATTTTTGAGAGTTGGGCTGGGGGAGCTTTGAGATGTAGTTTTTGGCATTTGAGCGGCTCATTGTTACTGAGTAGTAAACTGATTATTAGAGAAATTTGGTGTTAGGACTGTGTGACTGGCCGAATCCAATGCGCAGCAATATCACAAACACACGCAAGTATTTCGCAGCCACTCTCTGGGCCAAATCAGCCCACCGATGCAACAAATGTGCAGTAAGGAAATATTATCACTAGGAACTCTCACTGAGCCCACTCCCTGAGTCTATACAGGAGATTATATACACAGTTATGCGCTCCTTTAACCTTTAAGTAGTATAAAGAAGATATGGTAAGCTAAACACTCAAATGTAGCAGAGAGTGCTGAACGGCCGGTGAGCAATGAGTTAAACTGTGTGAAACTGAGTGAAAGTGAGACAGGAATTATCAATATATAGCAGTGTTTGCTGAGGGTATGGGCCAGTGAGTCAGATGTGGGCCCCTTGATCCCTGTCTCAGAGAAGTCAGATTTTTCTAGAGATGTAGCAGAGCCGAGCGAGCTCTGTCTGGTACTATGTTAGACTATAAGAAATAACAGAACGTCACATATAACCCAGCGCTGGGCACAACAAATACAAAACAATATATTAACTGTGAATTCTTGTTTCTTCTTGTTCACTAACTCCCACTCCAGAAATCCTCATAGATTCCAGGAGGGAAAGGGTAAAATGCAGGGTGCTTGGTTGTACAAACAGGAGTTGCTGAGCAGCTTTCCCTAAGAGCTTGTATCTGGGAGCTGTGGGAATCCCAGGAATTTAGCTGTGTGGGGTTGAGTTCACAGGTGGTTAATCACTCCTCAACACAGTTAGAGGTTAGCAGTAAATATCAGACTCAGTAAAGACTGCTTAAGTGAACATCAGCGATGAAGGAGTTAGTTACCGGCTTTACCGGTGTGGGAGCCGCCGCTCAGTTGTCTGGTGCGGCTTAATGTGGCTCAGGGGTTCCCTCCAGGGAGCCCTTATGTTTTGCAGAGGGGGGGAGAGAGGGGGGGGGGGCCGTCCGAACGGCGTGCACAGCGATGTGAATATATGCGTGGGGGGGGGGGCGCCCGGGATATCAGCTGCAAGTGGGCGCTGAAGTTTGCAGGGTCAATACTGCAGCCGCACAAGGGTTAAGGTCTCTGAGTGCTGTGCCCGGGAAGTGAGAGGGGGGAGCACAGTAAATCAGCCGCAGGTGCGGCGCTGCTGTGCTGCAGGCTCTTGCTGCAGCTATGCAGGGGTTAATCCTGCCGAGTGCTGTGCCCGGGAAGTGAGTGGGGGAGCCCGGTAAAACAGCCGCTGGTGCGGCGCTGCTGTGCTGCAGACTCAGGCTGCAGCGACACTGCTGATGATAAGTTCCGAGTGCTGGGGCCGGGACTGAGGGGGAGGGTGAATCGCCAGGACGCGGTCACCTTACCCGATGCTGAGCGTGGATCCGCTGCTGTGTTCGCGCTTCTGCAGCGCTCCGGAGTGGGGAGGACCGCTGGAGGTCTTCAGCCTCTCCAGCGCGCCTGGCACAGCGCGGCTGAAGGGCTCTTTGCAAGCTGCTCGGCACCCGCCTTGTCGTCAGGGAGAGGTGGAGGAGGGGAGCGCACCCCCGCGCCCTCCTCCCCGGGTCCCGGCGGCCGCGGGGAATAGGTGCTGCAGCGTCCTCTGCTACTTCACTCAGCCCGCAGCTCCTGCGGGACTGAGGCTTGGGGCTGCAGAGGGGGAGAGGAGAGCGCACCGCAGCGCTCACCCTCTCCGGGTAAATGCTTCTCGGCGGCCGCTGTGTGCTGGTGCTGGGGCGGCTCTGACTGCTTCAGTCAGACCGCGCCAGCACTCGCTGCTGATCTCAGGCTCCGGCGGTGTGTGAAGCTGTGTGTTCTGCCCCCTGCTCGCCCGCCCTGCAAGGGGGGAGGAGGGGAGCCCTTCGGACTGATGTTGGGCCCGACCTGCGGAGCCGCAGTGGATGGGTCCGGGCGAGGGGGGGATTCGTTTTCACAGCACCTGTGGGATTTGAGCCGAGGGGTCCAGCAGGGGGGCCCTCTTGTGTGCAGATCTTCTTTGCCCAGCAATAAGGGCTTACCGGGAGGCTTTGTGGTCAGGCCAAAGACATGGCCTCAGACATGCGGCTAGGCCCAGAGCCTTCAAAGTCTTCAAATAGTGTCCGATTTTGACAATAAAGGTCTCCAAATGACCCCGATAGTCTTGGGAGTCAGTATCCACTGCCCAAAGGTGAGAAAAAACGATTTAGATTGTAGATGTGTGCCGATTTAGAGGATGCCTCCTCAGAGCTCTCTGGCAGCACAACCTACACCATTGCTGCCTAGGCCACGCCGAAACCACCAAAAATTTTAACCAGTCATCGTTCTCACAACACTGAGGACCAGTCATTCGAAATGACTTCTCCATGCATTTTATGCATTGGTAAAAGCACTATGATGAAAAGTGTGATATGTTTTCAGGTATCTCCTATACTAATAGAGCCACATGCTCACCGGTTTGCCACATGATGTAGGCCTATGGACTGAACAAGAAACCACCAAAAATTTTAACCAATCATCGTTCTCACAACACTGAGGACCATTCATTCGAAATGACTTCTCCATGCATTTTATGCATTGGTAAAAGCACTATGATGAAAAGTGTGATATGTTTTCAGGTATCTCCTATACTAATAGAGCCACATGCTCACCGGTTTGCCACATGATGTAGGCCTATGGACTGAACAAGAAACCACCAAAAATTTTAACCAGTCATCGTTCTCACAACACTGAGGACCAGTCATTCGAAATGACTTCTCCATGCATTTTATGCATTGGTAATAGCACTATGATGAAAAGTGTGATATGTTTTCAGGTATCTCCTATACTAATAGAGCCACATGCTTACCAGTTTGCCACATGATGTAGGCCTATGGACTGAACAAGAAACCACCAAAAATTTTAACCAGTCATCGTTCTCACAACACTGAGGACCAGTCATTCGAAATGACTTCTCCATGCATTTTATGCATTGGTAAAAGCACTATGATGAAAAGTGTGATATGTTTTCAGGTATCTCCTATACTAATAGAGCCACATGCTCACCGGTTTGCCACATGATGTAGGACTATGGACTGAACAAGAAACCACCAAAAATTTTAACCAGTCATCGTTCTCACAACACTGAGGACCAGTCATTCGAAATGACTTCTCCATGCATTTTATGCATTGGTAAAAGCACTATGATGAAAAGTGTGATAAGTTTTCAGGTATCTCCTATACTAATAGAGCCACATGCTCACCGGTTTGCCACATGATGTAGGCCTATGGACTGAACAAGAAACCACCAAAAATTTTAACCAGTCATCGTTCTCACAACACTGAGGACCAGTCATTCGAAATGACTTCTCCATGCATTTTATGCATTGGTAAAAGCACTATGATGAAAAGTGTGATATGTTTTCAGGTATCTCCTATACTAATAGAGCCACATGCTCACCGGTTTGCCACATGATGTAGGCCTATGGACTGAACAAGAAACCACCAAAAATTTTAACCAGTCATCGTTCTCACAACACTGAGGACCAGTCATTCGAAATGACTTCTCCATGCATTTTATGCATTGGTAAAAGCACTATGATGAAAAGTGTGATATGTTTTCAGGTATCTCCTATACTAATAGAGCCACATGCTCACCGGTTTGCCACATGATGTAGGCCTATGGACTGAACAAGAAACCACCAAAAATTTTAACCAGTCCACAACACTGAGGACCAGTCATTCGAAATGACTTCTCCATGCATTTTATGCATTGGTAAAAGCACTATGATGAAAAGTGTGATATGTTTTCAGGTATCTCCTATACTAATAGAGCCACATGCTCACCGGTTTGCCACATGATGTAGGCCTATGGACTGAACAAGAAACCACCAAAAATTTTAACCAGTCATCGTTCTCACAACACTGAGGACCAGTCATTCGAAATGACTTCTCCATGCATTTTATGCATTGGTAAAAGCACTATGATGAAAAGTGTGATATGTTTTCAGGTATCTCCTATACTAATAGAGCCACATGCTCACCGGTTTGCCACATGATGTAGGCCTATGGACTGAACAAGAAACCACCAAAAATTTTAACCAGTCATCGTTCTCACAACACTGAGGACCAGTCATTCGAAATGACTTCTCCATGCATTTTATGCATTGGTAAAAGCACTATGATGAAAAGTGTGATATGTTTTCAGGTATCTCCTATACTAATAGAGCCACATGCTCACCGGTTTGCCACATGATGTAGGCCTATGGACTGAACAAGAAACCACCAAAAATTTTAACCAGTCATCGTTCTCACAACACTGAGGACCAGTCATTCGAAATGACTTCTCCATGCATTTTATGCATTGGTAAAAGCACTATGATGAAAAGTGTGATATGTTTTCAGGTATCTCCTATACTAATAGAGCCACATGCTCACCGGTTTGCCACATGATGTAGGCCTATGGACTGAACAAGAAACCACCAAAAATTTTAACCAGTCATCGTTCTCACAACACTGAGGACCAGTCATTCGAAATGACTTCTCCATGCATTTTATGCATTGGTAAAAGCACTATGATGAAAAGTGTGATATGTTTTCAGGTATCTCCTATACTAATAGAGCCACATGCTCACCGGTTTGCCACATGATGTAGGCCTATGGACTGAACAAGAAACCACCAAAAATTTTAACCAGTCATCGTTCTCACAACACTGAGGACCAGTCATTCGAAATGACTTCTCCATGCATTTTATGCATTGGTAAAAGCACTATGATGAAAAGTGTGATATGTTTTCAGGTATCTCCTATACTAATAGAGCCACATGCTCACCGGTTTGCCACATGATGTAGGCCTATGGACTGAACAAGAAACCACCAAAAATTTTAACCAGTCATCGTTCTCACAACACTGAGGACCAGTCATTCGAAATGACTTCTCCATGCATTTTATGCATTGGTAAAAGCACTATGATGAAAAGTGTGATATGTTTTCAGGTATCTCCTATACTAATAGAGCCACATGCTCACCGGTTTGCCACATGATGTAGGCCTATGGACTGAACAAGAAACCACCAAAAATTTTAACCAGTCATCGTTCTCACAACACTGAGGACCAGTCATTCGAAATGACTTCTCCATGCATTTTATGCATTGGTAAAAGCACTATGATGAAAAGTGTGATATGTTTTCAGGTATCTCCTATACTAATAGAGCCACATGCTCACCGGTTTGCCACATGATGTAGGCCTATGGACTGAACAAGAAACCACCAAAAATTTTAACCAGTCATCGTTCTCACAACACTGAGGACCAGTCATTCGAAATGACTTCTCCATGCATTTTATGCATTGGTAAAAGCACTATGATGAAAAGTGTGATATGTTTTCAGGTATCTCCTATACTAATAGAGCCACATGCTCACCGGTTTGCCACATGATGTAGGCCTATGGACTGAACAAGAAACCACCAAAAATTTTAACCAGTCATCGTTCTCACAACACTGAGGACCAGTCATTCGAAATGACTTCTCCATGCATTTTATGCATTGGTAAAAGCACTATGATGAAAAGTGTGATATGTTTTCAGGTATCTCCTATACTAATAGAGCCACATGCTCACCGGTTTGCCACATGATGTAGGCCTATGGACTGAACAAGAAACCACCAAAAATTTTAACCAGTCATCGTTCTCACAACACTGAGGACCAGTCATTCGAAATGACTTCTCCATGCATTTTATGCATTGGTAAAAGCACTATGATGAAAAGTGTGATATGTTTTCAGGTATCTCCTATACTAATAGAGCCACATGCTCACCGGTTTGCCACATGATGTAGGCCTATGGACTGAACAAGAAACCACCAAAAATTTTAACCAGTCATCGTTCTCACAACACTGAGGACCAGTCATTCGAAATGACTTCTCCATGCATTTTATGCATTGGTAAAAGCACTATGATGAAAAGTGTGATATGTTTTCAGGTATCTCCTATACTAATAGAGCCACATGCTCACCGGTTTGCCACATGATGTAGGCCTATGGACTGAACAAGAAACCACCAAAAATTTTAACCAGTCATCGTTCTCACAACACTGAGGACCAGTCATTCGAAATGACTTCTCCATGCATTTTATGCATTGGTAAAAGCACTATGATGAAAAGTGTGATATGTTTTCAGGTATCTCCTATACTAATAGAGCCACATGCTCACCGGTTTGCCACATGATGTAGGCCTATGGACTGAACAAGAAACCACCAAAAATTTTAACCAGTCATCGTTCTCACAACACTGAGGACCAGTCATTCGAAATGACTTCTCCATGCATTTTATGCATTGGTAAAAGCACTATGATGAAAAGTGTGATATGTTTTCAGGTATCTCCTATACTAATAGAGCCACATGCTCACCGGTTTGCCACATGATGTAGGCCTATGGACTGAACAAGAAACCACCAAAAATTTTAACCAGTCATCGTTCTCACAACACTGAGGACCAGTCATTCGAAATGACTTCTCCATGCATTTTATGCATTGGTAAAAGCACTATGATGAAAAGTGTGATATGTTTTCAGGTATCTCCTATACTAATAGAGCCACATGCTCACCGGTTTGCCACATGATGTAGGCCTATGGACTGAACAAGAAACCACCAAAAATTTTAACCAGTCATCGTTCTCACAACACTGAGGACCAGTCATTCGAAATGACTTCTCCATGCATTTTATGCATTGGTAAAAGCACTATGATGAAAAGTGTGATATGTTTTCAGGTATCTCCTATACTAATAGAGCCACATGCTCACCGGTTTGCCACATGATGTAGGCCTATGGACTGAACAAGAAACCACCAAAAATTTTAACCAGTCATCGTTCTCACAACACTGAGGACCAGTCATTCGAAATGACTTCTCCATGCATTTTATGCATTGGTAAAAGCACTATGATGAAAAGTGTGATATGTTTTCAGGTATCTCCTATACTAATAGAGCCACATGCTCACCGGTTTGCCACATGATGTAGGCCTATGGACTGAACAAGAAACCACCAAAAATTTTAACCAGTCATCGTTCTCACAACACTGAGGACCAGTCATTCGAAATGACTTCTCCATGCATTTTATGCATTGGTAAAAGCACTATGATGAAAAGTGTGATATGTTTTCAGGTATCTCCTATACTAATAGAGCCACATGCTCACCGGTTTGCCACATGATGTAGGCCTATGGACTGAACAAGAAACCACCAAAAATTTTAACCAGTCATCGTTCTCACAACACTGAGGACCAGTCATTCGAAATGACTTCTCCATGCATTTTATGCATTGGTAAAAGCACTATGATGAAAAGTGTGATATGTTTTCAGGTATCTCCTATACTAATAGAGCCACATGCTCACCGGTTTGCCACATGATGTAGGCCTATGGACTGAACAAGAAACCACCAAAAATTTTAACCAGTCATCGTTCTCACAACACTGAGGACCAGTCATTCGAAATGACTTCTCCATGCATTTTATGCATTGGTAAAAGCACTATGATGAAAAGTGTGATATGTTTTCAGGTATCTCCTATACTAATAGAGCCACATGCTCACCGGTTTGCCACATGATGTAGGCCTATGGACTGAACAAGAAACCACCAAAAATTTTAACCAGTCATCGTTCTCACAACACTGAGGACCAGTCATTCGAAATGACTTCTCCATGCATTTTATGCATTGGTAAAAGCACTATGATGAAAAGTGTGATATGTTTTCAGGTATCTCCTATACTAATAGAGCCACATGCTCACCGGTTTGCCACATGATGTAGGCCTATGGACTGAACAAGAAACCACCAAAAATTTTAACCAGTCATCGTTCTCACAACACTGAGGACCAGTCATTCGAAATGACTTCTCCATGCATTTTATGCATTGGTAAAAGCACTATGATGAAAAGTGTGATATGTTTTCAGGTATCTCCTATACTAATAGAGCCACATGCTCACCGGTTTGCCACATGATGTAGGCCTATGGACTGAACAAGAAACCACCAAAAATTTTAACCAGTCATCGTTCTCACAACACTGAGGACCAGTCATTCGAAATGACTTCTCCATGCATTTTATGCATTGGTAAAAGCACTATGATGAAAAGTGTGATATGTTTTCAGGTATCTCCTATACTAATAGAGCCACATGCTCACCGGTTTGCCACATGATGTAGGCCTATGGACTGAACAAGAAACCACCAAAAATTTTAACCAGTCATCGTTCTCACAACACTGAGGACCAGTCATTCGAAATGACTTCTCCATGCATTTTATGCATTGGTAAAAGCACTATGATGAAAAGTGTGATATGTTTTCAGGTATCTCCTATACTAATAGAGCCACATGCTCACCGGTTTGCCACATGATGTAGGCCTATGGACTGAACAAGAAACCACCAAAAATTTTAACCAGTCATCGTTCTCACAACACTGAGGACCAGTCATTCGAAATGACTTCTCCATGCATTTTATGCATTGGTAAAAGCACTATGATGAAAAGTGTGATATGTTTTCAGGTATCTCCTATACTAATAGAGCCACATGCTCACCGGTTTGCCACATGATGTAGGCCTATGGACTGAACAAGAAACCACCAAAAATTTTAACCAGTCATCGTTCTCACAACACTGAGGACCAGTCATTCGAAATGACTTCTCCATGCATTTTATGCATTGGTAAAAGCACTATGATGAAAAGTGTGATATGTTTTCAGGTATCTCCTATACTAATAGAGCCACATGCTCACCGGTTTGCCACATGATGTAGGCCTATGGACTGAACAAGAAACCACCAAAAATTTTAACCAGTCATCGTTCTCACAACACTGAGGACCAGTCATTCGAAATGACTTCTCCATGCATTTTATGCATTGGTAAAAGCACTATGATGAAAAGTGTGATATGTTTTCAGGTATCTCCTATACTAATAGAGCCACATGCTCACCGGTTTGCCACATGATGTAGGCCTATGGACTGAACAAGAAACCACCAAAAATTTTAACCAGTCATCGTTCTCACAACACTGAGGACCAGTCATTCGAAATGACTTCTCCATGCATTTTATGCATTGGTAAAAGCACTATGATGAAAAGTGTGATATGTTTTCAGGTATCTCCTATACTAATAGAGCCACATGCTCACCGGTTTGCCACATGATGTAGGCCTATGGACTGAACAAGAAACCACCAAAAATTTTAACCAGTCATCGTTCTCACAACACTGAGGACCAGTCATTCGAAATGACTTCTCCATGCATTTTATGCATTGGTAAAAGCACTATGATGAAAAGTGTGATATGTTTTCAGGTATCTCCTATACTAATAGAGCCACATGCTCACCGGTTTGCCACATGATGTAGGCCTATGGACTGAACAAGAAACCACCAAAAATTTTAACCAGTCATCGTTCTCACAACACTGAGGACCAGTCATTCGAAATGACTTCTCCATGCATTTTATGCATTGGTAAAAGCACTATGATGAAAAGTGTGATATGTTTTCAGGTATCTCCTATACTAATAGAGCCACATGCTCACCGGTTTGCCACATGATGTAGGCCTATGGACTGAACAAGAAACCACCAAAAATTTTAACCAGTCATCGTTCTCACAACACTGAGGACCAGTCATTCGAAATGACTTCTCCATGCATTTTATGCATTGGTAAAAGCACTATGATGAAAAGTGTGATATGTTTTCAGGTATCTCCTATACTAATAGAGCCACATGCTCACCGGTTTGCCACATGATGTAGGCCTATGGACTGAACAAGAAACCACCAAAAATTTTAACCAGTCATCGTTCTCACAACACTGAGGACCAGTCATTCGAAATGACTTCTCCATGCATTTTATGCATTGGTAAAAGCACTATGATGAAAAGTGTGATATGTTTTCAGGTATCTCCTATACTAATAGAGCCACATGCTCACCGGTTTGCCACATGATGTAGGCCTATGGACTGAACAAGAAACCACCAAAAATTTTAACCAGTCATCGTTCTCACAACACTGAGGACCAGTCATTCGAAATGACTTCTCCATGCATTTTATGCATTGGTAAAAGCACTATGATGAAAAGTGTGATATGTTTTCAGGTATCTCCTATACTAATAGAGCCACATGCTCACCGGTTTGCCACATGATGTAGGCCTATGGACTGAACAAGAAACCACCAAAAATTTTAACCAGTCATCGTTCTCACAACACTGAGGACCAGTCATTCGAAATGACTTCTCCATGCATTTTATGCATTGGTAAAAGCACTATGATGAAAAGTGTGATATGTTTTCAGGTATCTCCTATACTAATAGAGCCACATGCTCACCGGTTTGCCACATGATGTAGGCCTATGGACTGAACAAGAAACCACCAAAAATTTTAACCAGTCATCGTTCTCACAACACTGAGGACCAGTCATTCGAAATGACTTCTCCATGCATTTTATGCATTGGTAAAAGCACTATGATGAAAAGTGTGATATGTTTTCAGGTATCTCCTATACTAATAGAGCCACATGCTCACCGGTTTGCCACATGATGTAGGCCTATGGACTGAACAAGAAACCACCAAAAATTTTAACCAGTCATCGTTCTCACAACACTGAGGACCAGTCATTCGAAATGACTTCTCCATGCATTTTATGCATTGGTAAAAGCACTATGATGAAAAGTGTGATATGTTTTCAGGTATCTCCTATACTAATAGAGCCACATGCTCACCGGTTTGCCACATGATGTAGGCCTATGGACTGAACAAGAAACCACCAAAAATTTTAACCAGTCATCGTTCTCACAACACTGAGGACCAGTCATTCGAAATGACTTCTCCATGCATTTTATGCATTGGTAAAAGCACTATGATGAAAAGTGTGATATGTTTTCAGGTATCTCCTATACTAATAGAGCCACATGCTCACCGGTTTGCCACATGATGTAGGCCTATGGACTGAACAAGAAACCACCAAAAATTTTAACCAGTCATCGTTCTCACAACACTGAGGACCAGTCATTCGAAATGACTTCTCCATGCATTTTATGCATTGGTAAAAGCACTATGATGAAAAGTGTGATATGTTTTCAGGTATCTCCTATACTAATAGAGCCACATGCTCACCGGTTTGCCACATGATGTAGGCCTATGGACTGAACAAGAAACCACCAAAAATTTTAACCAGTCATCGTTCTCACAACACTGAGGACCAGTCATTCGAAATGACTTCTCCATGCATTTTATGCATTGGTAAAAGCACTATGATGAAAAGTGTGATATGTTTTCAGGTATCTCCTATACTAATAGAGCCACATGCTCACCGGTTTGCCACATGATGTAGGCCTATGGACTGAACAAGAAACCACCAAAAATTTTAACCAGTCATCGTTCTCACAACACTGAGGACCAGTCATTCGAAATGACTTCTCCATGCATTTTATGCATTGGTAAAAGCACTATGATGAAAAGTGTGATATGTTTTCAGGTATCTCCTATACTAATAGAGCCACATGCTCACCGGTTTGCCACATGATGTAGGCCTATGGACTGAACAAGAAACCACCAAAAATTTTAACCAGTCATCGTTCTCACAACACTGAGGACCAGTCATTCGAAATGACTTCTCCATGCATTTTATGCATTGGTAAAAGCACTATGATGAAAAGTGTGATACATGCGTCACCGGTTTTGTGCCCACCATGATGTAGGCCTTATGGACTGAACAAGAAACCACCCAAAGAGAGGGTTTTTGAGACCAGTTCATCGTTCTCACACGACTGATGATCCAGTCATTCGAAATGATCTGTCTGCGCATGCTTGTTATGCCATTGTGTAAAAGCACTATGATGAAAAGTGGTGATATGGCGTGTTGTCAGGTATCTCCTATACTACTAGGAGCCAGGACATGCTCACCGGTTTGCCACATGATGTAGGCCTATGGACTGAACAAGAAACCACCCAAAAATTTTAACCAGTCATCGTTCTCACAACACTGAGGACCAGTCATTCGAAATGACTTCTCCATGCATTTTATGCATTGGTAAAAGCACTATGATGAAAAGTGTGATATGTTTTTCAGGTATCTCCAATACTAATAGAGCCACATGCTCACCGGTTTGCCACATGATGTAGGCCTATGGACTGAACAAGAAACCACCAAAAATTTTAACCAGTCATCGTTCTCACAACACTGAGGACCAGTCATTCGAAATGACTTCTCCATGCATTTTATGCATTGGTAAAAGCACTATGATGAAAAGTGTGATATGTTTTCAGGTATCTCCTATACTAATAGAGCCACATGCTCACCGGTTTGCCACATGTTGTAGGCCTATGGACTGAACAAGAAACCACCAAAAATTTTAACCAGTCATCGTTCTCACAACACTGAGGACCAGTCATTCGAAATGACTTCTCCATGCATTTTATGCATTGGTAAAAGCACTATGATGAAAAGTGTGATATGTTTTCAGGTATCTCCTATACTAATAGAGCCACATGCTCACCGTTTGCCACATGATGTAGGCCTATGGACTGAACAAGAAACCATCAAAAATTTTAACCAGTCATCGTTCTCACAACACTGAGGACCAGCCATTCGAAATGACTTCTCCATGCATTTTATGCATTGGTAAAAGCACTATGATGAAAAGTGTGATATGTTTTCAGGTATCTCCTATACTAATAGAGCCACATGCTCACCGGTTTGCCACATGTTGTAGGCCTATGGACTGAACAAGAAACCACCAAAAATTTTAACCAGTCATCGTTCTCACAACACTGAGGACCAGTCATTCGAAATGACTTCTCCATGCATTTTATGCATTGGTAAAAGCACTATGATGAAAAGTGTGATATGTTTTCAGGTATCTCCTATACTAATAGAGCCACATGCTCACCCGGTTTGCCACATGATGTAGGCCTATGGACTGAACAAGAAACCATCAAAAATTTTAACCAGTCATCGTTCTCACAACACTGAGGACCAGTCATTCGAAATGACTTCTCCATGCATTTTATGCATTGGTAAAAGCACTATGATGAAAAGTGTGATATGTTTTCAGGTATCTCCTATACTAATAGAGCCACATGCTCACCAGTTTGCCACATGATGTAGGCCTATGGACTGAACAAGAAACCACCAAAAATTTTAACCAGTCATCGTTCTCACAACACTGAGGACCAGTCATTCGAAATGACTTCTCCATGCATTTTATGCATTGGTAAAAGCACTATGATGAAAAGTGTGATATGTTTTCAGGTATCTCCTATACTAATAGAGCCACATGCTCACCGGTTTGCCACATGATGTAGGCCTATGGACTGAACAAGAAACCACCAAAAATTTTAACCAGTCATCGTTCTCACAACACTGAGGACCAGTCATTCGAAATGACTTCTCCAGTCATTTTATGCATTGGTAAAAGCACTATGATGAAAAGTGTGATATATTTTCAGGTATCTCCTATACTAATAGAGCCACATGCTCACCGGTTTGCCACATGATGTAGGCCTATGGACTGAACAAGAAACCACCAAAAATTTTAACCAGTCATCGTTCTCACAACACTGAGGACCAGTCATTCGAAATGACTTCTCCATGCATTTTATGCATTGGTAAAAGCACTATGATGAAAAGTGTGATATGTTTTCAGGTATCTCCTATACTAATAGAGCCACATGCTCACCGGCTTTGCCACATGATGTAGGCCTATGGACTGAACAAGAAACCACCAAAAATTTTAACCAGTCATCGTTCTCACAACACTGAGGACCAGTCATTCGAAATGACTTCTCCATGCATTTTATGCATTGGTAAAAGCACTATGATGAAAAGTGTGATATGTTTTCAGGTATCTCCTATACTAATAGAGCCACATGCTCACCGGTTTGCCACATGATGTAGGCCTATGGACTGAACAAGAAACCACCAAAAATTTTAACCAGTCATCGTTCTCACAACACTGAGGACCAGTCATTCGAAATGACTTCTCCATGCATTTTATGCATTGGTAAAAGCACTATGATGAAAAGTGTGATATGTTTTCAGGTATCTCCTATACTAATAGAGCCACATGCTCACCGGTTTGCCACATGATGTAGGCCTATGGACTGAACAAGAAACCACCAAAAATTTTAACCAGTCATCGTTCTCACAACACTGAGGACCAGTCATTCGAAATGACTTCTCCATGCATTTTATGCATTGGTAAAAGCACTATGATGAAAAGTGTGATATGTTTTCAGGTATCTCCTATACTAATAGAGCCACATGCTCACCGGTTTGCCACATGATGTAGGCCTATGGACTGAACAAGAAACCACCAAAAATTTTAACCAGTCATCGTTCTCACAACACTGAGGACCAGTCATTCGAAATGACTTCTCCATGCATTTTATGCATTGGTAAAAGCACTATGATGAAAAGTGTGATATGTTTTCAGGTATCTCCTATACTAATAGAGCCACATGCTCACCGGTTTGCCACATGATGTAGGCCTATGGACTGAACAAGAAACCACCAAAAATTTTAACCAGTCATCGTTCTCACAACACTGAGGACCAGTCATTCGAAATGACTTCTCCATGCATTTTATGCATTGGTAAAAGCACTATGATGAAAAGTGTGATATGTTTTCAGGTATCTCCTATACTAATAGAGCCACATGCTCACCGGTTTGCCACATGATGTAGGCCTATGGACTGAACAAGAAACCATCAAAAATTTTAACCAGTCATCGTTCTCACAACACTGAGGACCAGTCATTCGAAATGACTTCTCCATGCATTTTATGCATTGGTAAAAGCACTATGATGAAAAGTGTGATATGTTTTCAGGTATCTCCTATACTAATAGAGCCACATGCTCACCGGTTTGCCACATGATGTAGGCCTATGGACTGAACAAGAAACCACCAAAAATTTTAACCAGTCATCGTTCTCACAACACTGAGGACCAGTCATTCGAAATGACTTCTCCATGCATTTTATGCATTGGTAAAAGCACTATGATGAAAAGTGTGATATGTTTTCAGGTATCTCCTATACTAATAGAGCCACATGCTCACCGGTTTGCCACATGTTGTAGGCCTATGGACTGAACAAGAAACCACCAAAAATTTTAACCAGTCATCGTTCTCACAACACTGAGGACCAGTCATTCGAAATGACTTCTCCATGCATTTTATGCATTGGTAAAAGCACTATGATGAAAAGTGTGATATGTTTTCAGGTATCTCCTATACTAATAGAGCCACATGCTCACCGGTTTGCCACATGATGTAGGCCTATGGACTGAACAAGAAACCATCAAAAATTTTAACCAGTCATCGTTCTCACAACACTGAGGACCAGTCATTCGAAATGACTTCTCCATGCATTTTATGCATTGGTAAAAGCACTATGATGAAAAGTGTGATATGTTTTCAGGTATCTCCTATACTAATAGAGCCACATGCTCACCGGTTTGCCACATGTTGTAGGCCTATGGACTGAACAAGAAACCACCAAAAATTTTAACCAGTCATCGTTCTCACAACACTGAGGACCAGTCATTCGAAATGACTTCTCCATGCATTTTATGCATTGGTAAAAGCACTATGATGAAAAGTGTGATATGTTTTCAGGTATCTCCTATACTAATAGAGCCACATGCTCACCGGTTTGCCACATGATGTAGGCCTATGGACTGAACAAGAAACCATCAAAAATTTTAACCAGTCATCGTTCTCACAACACTGAGGACCAGTCATTCGAAATGACTTCTCCATGCATTTTATGCATTGGTAAAAGCACTATGATGAAAAGTGTGATATGTTTTCAGGTATCTCCTATACTAAGAGAGCCACATGCTCACCGGTTTGCCACATGATGTAGGCCTATGGACTGAACAAGAAACCACCAAAAATTTTAACCAGTCATCGTTCTCACAACACTGAGGACCAGTCATTCGAAATGACTTCTCCATGCATTTTATGCATTGGTAAAAGCACTATGATGAAAAGTGTGATATGTTTTCAGGCATCTCCTATACTAATAGAGCCACATGCTCACCGGTTTGCCACATGATGTAGGCCTATGGACTGAACAAGAAACCACCAAAAATTTTAACCAGTCATCGTTCTCACAACACTGAGGACCAGTCATTCGAAATGACTTCTCCATGCATTTTATGCATTGGTAAAAGCACTATGATGAAAAGTGTGATATGTTTTCAGGTATCTCCTATACTAATAGAGCCACATGCTCACCGGTTTGTCACATGTTGTAGGCCTATGGACTGAACAAGAAACCACCAAAAATTTTAACCAGTCATCGTTCTCACAACACTGAGGACCAGTCATTCGAAATGACTTCTCCATGCATTTTATGCATTGGTAAAAGCACTATGATGAAAAGTGTGATATGTTTTCAGGTATCTCCTATACTAATAGAGCCACATGCTCACCGGTTTGCCACATGATGTAGGCCTATGGACTGAACAAGAAACCATCAAAAATTTTAACCAGTCATCGTTCTCACAACACTGAGGACCAGTCATTCGAAATGACTTCTCCATGCATTTTATGCATTGGTAAAAGCACTATGATGAAAAGTGTGATATGTTTTCAGGTATCTCCTATACTAATAGAGCCACATGCTCACCGGTTTGCCACATGTTGTAGGCCTATGGACTGAACAAGAAACCACCAAAAATTTTAACCAGTCATCGTTCTCACAACACTGAGGACCAGTCATTCGAAATGACTTCTCCATGCATTTTATGCATTGGTAAAAGCACTATGATGAAAAGTGTGATATGTTTTCAGGTATCTCCTATACTAATAGAGCCACATGCTCACCGGTTTGCCACATGATGTAGGCCTATGGACTGAACAAGAAACCATCAAAAATTTTAACCAGTCATCGTTCTCACAACACTGAGGACCAGTCATTCGAAATGACTTCTCCATGCATTTTATGCATTGGTAAAAGCACTATGATGAAAAGTGTGATATGTTTTCAGGTATCTCCTATACTAATAGAGCCACATGCTCACCGGTTTGCCACATGATGTAGGCTAATGGACTGAACAAGAAACCACCAAAAATTTTAACCAGTCATCGTTCTCACAACACTGAGGACCAGTCATTCGAAATGACTTCTCCATGCATTTTATGCATTGGTAAAAGCACTATGATGAAAAGTGTGATATGTTTTCAGGTATCTCCTATACTAATAGAGCCACATGCTCACCGGTTTGCCACATGATGTAGGCCTATGGACTGAACAAGAAACCACCAAAAATTTTAACCAGTCATCGTTCTCACAACACTGAGGACCAGTCATTCGAAATGACTTCTCCATGCATTTTATGCATTGGTAAAAGCACTATGATGAAAAGTGTGATATGTTTTCAGGTATCTCCTATACTAATAGAGCCACATGCTCACCGGTTTGCCACATGATGTAGGCTAATGGACTGAACAAGAAACCACCAAAAATTTTAACCAGTCATCGTTCTCACAACACTGAGGACCAGTCATTCGAAATGACTTCTCCATGCATTTTATGCATTGGTAAAAGCACTATGATGAAAAGTGTGATATGTTTTCAGGTATCTCCTATACTAATAGAGCCACATGCTCACCGGTTTGCCACATGATGTAGGCTAATGGACTGAACAAGAAACCACCAAAAATTTTAACCAGTCATCGTTCTCACAACACTGAGGACCAGTCATTCGAAATGACTTCTCCATGCATTTTATGCATTGGTAAAAGCACTATGATGAAAAGTGTGATATGTTTTCAGGTATCTCCTATACTAATAGAGCCACATGCTCACCGGTTTGCCACATGATGTAGGCCTATGGACTGAACAAGAAACCACCAAAAATTTTAACCAGTCATCGTTCTCACAACACTGAGGACCAGTCATTCGAAATGACTTCTCCATGCATTTTATGCATTGGTAAAAGCACTATGATGAAAAGTGTGATATGTTTTCAGGTATCTCCTATACTAATAGAGCCACATGCTCACCGGTTTGCCACATGATGTAGGCCTATGGACTGAACAAGAAACCACCAAAAATTTTAACCAGTCATCGTTCTCACAACACTGAGGACCAGTCATTCGAAATGACTTCTCCATGCATTTTATGCATTGGTAAAAGCACTGATGAAAAGTGTGATATGTTTTCAGGTATCTCCTATACTAATAGAGCCACATGCTCACCGGTTTGCCACATGATGTAGGCCTATGGACTGAACAAGAAACCACCAAAAATTTTAACCAGTCATCGTTCTCACAAAACTGAGGACCAGTCATTCGAAATGACTTCTCCATGCATTTTATGCATTGGTAAAAGCACTATGATGAAAAGTGTGATATGTTTTCAGGTATCTCCTATACTAATAGAGCCACATGCTCACCGGTTTGCCACATGATGTAGGCCTATGGACTGAACAAGAAACCATCAAAAATTTTAACCAGTCATCGTTCTCACAACACTGAGGACCAGTCATTCGAAATGACTTCTCCATGCATTTTATGCATTGGTAAAAGCACTATGATGAAAAGTGTGATATGTTTTCAGGTATCTCCTATACTAATAGAGCCACATGCTCACCGGTTTGCCACATGATGTAGGCTAATGGACTGAACAAGAAACCACCAAAAATTTTAACCAGTCATCGTTCTCACAACACTGAGGACCAGTCATTCGAAATGACTTCTCCATGCATTTTATGCATTGGTAAAAGCACTATGATGAAAAGTGTGATATGTTTTCAGGTATCTCCTATACTAATAGAGCCACATGCTCACCGGTTTGCCACATGATGTAGGCCTATGGACTGAACAAGAAACCACCAAAAATTTTAACCAGTCATCGTTCTCACAACACTGAGGACCAGTCATTCGAAATGACTTCTCCATGCATTTTATGCATTGGTAAAAGCACTATGATGAAAAGTGTGATATGTTTTCAGGTATCTCCTATACTAATAGAGCCACATGCTCACCGGTTTGCCACATGATGTAGGCTAATGGACTGAACAAGAAACCACCAAAAATTTTAACCAGTCATCGTTCTCACAACACTGAGGACCAGTCATTCGAAATGACTTCTCCATGCATTTTATGCATTGGTAAAAGCACTATGATGAAAAGTGTGATATGTTTTCAGGTATCTCCTATACTAATAGAGCCACATGCTCACCGGTTTGCCACATGATGTAGGCTAATGGACTGAACAAGAAACCACCAAAAATTTTAACCAGTCATCGTTCTCACAACACTGAGGACCAGTCATTCGAAATGACTTCTCCATGCATTTTATGCATTGGTAAAAGCACTATGATGAAAAGTGTGATATGTTTTCAGGTATCTCCTATACTAATAGAGCCACATGCTCACCGGTTTGCCACATGATGTAGGCCTATGGACTGAACAAGAAACCACCAAAAATTTTAACCAGTCATCGTTCTCACAACACTGAGGACCAGTCATTCGAAATGACTTCTCCATGCATTTTATGCATTGGTAAAAGCACTATGATGAAAAGTGTGATATGTTTTCAGGTATCTCCTATACTAATAGAGCCACATGCTCACCGGTTTGCCACATGATGTAGGCCTATGGACTGAACAAGAAACCACCAAAAATTTTAACCAGTCATCGTTCTCACAACACTGAGGACCAGTCATTCGAAATGACTTCTCCATGCATTTTATGCATTGGTAAAAGCACTGATGAAAAGTGTGATATGTTTTCAGGTATCTCCTATACTAATAGAGCCACATGCTCACCGGTTTGCCACATGATGTAGGCCTATGGACTGAACAAGAAACCACCAAAAATTTTAACCAGTCATCGTTCTCACAACACTGAGGACCAGTCATTCGAAATGACTTCTCCATGCATTTTATGCATTGGTAATAGCACTATGATAAAAAGTGTGATATGTTTTCAGGTATCTCCTATACTAATAGAGCCACATGCTCACCGGTTTGCCACATGATGTAGGCCTATGGACTGAACAAGAAACCACCAAAAATTTTAACCAGTCATCGTTCTCACAACACTGAGGACCAGTCATTCGAAATGACTTCTCCATGCATTTTATGCATTGGTAAAAGCACTATGATGAAAAGTGTGATATGTTTTCAGGTATCTCCTATACTAATAGAGCCACATGCTCACCGGTTTGCCACATGATGTAGGCCTATGGACTGAACAAGAAACCACCAAAAATTTTAACCAGTCATCGTTCTCACAACACTGAGGACCAGTCATTCGAAATGACTTCTCCATGCATTTTATGCATTGGTAAAAGCACTATGATGAAAAGTGTGATATGTTTTCAGGTATCTCCTATACTAATAGAGCCACATGCTCACCGGTTTGCCACATGATGTAGGCCTATGGACTGAACAAGAAACCACCAAAAATTTTAACCAGTCATCGTTCTCACAACACTGAGGACCAGTCATTCGAAATGACTTCTCCATGCATTTTATGCATTGGTAAAAGCACTGATGAAAAGTGTGATATGTTTTCAGGTATCTCCTATACTAATAGAGCCACATGCTCACCGGTTTGCCACATGATGTAGGCCTATGGACTGAACAAGAAACCACCAAAAATTTTAACCAGTCATCGTTCTCACAACACTGAGGACCAGTCATTCGAAATGACTTCTCCATGCATTTTATGCATTGGTAATAGCACTATGATAAAAAGTGTGATATGTTTTCAGGTATCTCCTATACTAATAGAGCCACATGCTCACCGGTTTGCCACATGATGTAGGCCTATGGACTGAACAAGAAACCACCAAAAATTTTAACCAGTCATCGTTCTCACAACACTGAGGACCAGTCATTCGAAATGACTTCTCCATGCATTTTATGCATTGGTAAAAGCACTATGATGAAAAGTGTGATATGTTTTCAGGTATCTCCTATACTAATAGAGCCACATGCTCACCGGTTTGCCACATGATGTAGGCCTATGGACTGAACAAGAAACCACCAAAAATTTTAACCAGTCATCGTTCTCACAACACTGAGGACCAGTCATTCGAAATGACTTCTCCATGCATTTTATGCATTGGTAAAAGCACTATGATGAAAAGTGTGATATGTTTTCAGGTATCTCCTATACTAATAGAGCCACATGCTCACCGGTTTGCCACATGATGTAGGCCTATGGACTGAACAAGAAACCACCAAAAATTTTAACCAGTCATCGTTCTCACAACACTGAGGACCAGTCATTCGAAATGACTTCTCCATGCATTTTATGCATTGGTAAAAGCACTGATGAAAAGTGTGATATGTTTTCAGTTATCTCCTATACTAATAGAGCCACATGCTCACCGGTTTGCCACATGATGTAGGCCTATGGACTGAACAAGAAACCACCAAAAATTTTAACCAGTCATCGTTCTCACAACACTGAGGACCAGTCATTCGAAATGACTTCTCCATGCATTTTATTCATTGGTAATAGCACTATGATGAAAAGTGTGATATGTTTTCAGGTATCTCCTATACTAATAGAGCCACATGCTCACCGGTTTGCCACATGATGTAGGCCTATGGACTGAACAAGAAACCACCAAAAATTTTAACCAGTCATCGTTCTCACAACACTGAGGACCAGTCATTCGAAATGACTTCTCCATGCATTTTATGCATTGGTAAAAGCACTATGATGAAAAGTAACATAGTAACATAGTTAGTAAGGCCGAAAAAAGACATTTGTCCATCCAGTTCAGCCTATATTCCATCATAATAAATCCCCAGATCTACGTCCTTCTACAGAACCTAATAATTGTATGATACAATATTGTTCTGCTCCAGGAAGACATCCAGGCCTCTCTTGAACCCCTCGACTGAGTTCGCCATCACCACCTCCTCAGGCAAGCAATTCCAGATTCTCACTGCCCTAACAGTAAAGAATCCTCTTCTATGTTGGTGGAAAAACCTTCTCTCCTCCAGACGCAAAGAATGCCCCCTTGTGCCCGTCACCTTCCTTGGTATAAACAGATCCTCAGCGAGATATTTGTATTGTCCCCTTATATACTTATACATGGTTATTAGATCGCCCCTCAGTCGTCTTTTTTCTAGACTAAATAATCCTAATTTCGCTAATCTATCTGGGTATTGTAGTTCTCCCATCCCCTTTATTAATTTTGTTGCCCTCCTTTGTACTCTCTCTAGTTCCATTATATCCTTCCTGAGCACCGGTGCCCAAAACTGGACACAGTACTCCATGTGCGGTCTAACTAGGGATTTGTACAGAGGCAGTATAATGCTCTCATCATGTGTATCCAGACCTCTTTTAATGCACCCCATGATCCTGTTTGCCTTGGCAGCTGCTGCCTGGCACTGGCTGCTCCAGGTAAGTTTATCATTAACTAGGATCCCCAAGTCCTTCTCCCTGTCAGATTTACCCAGTGGTTTCCCGTTCAGTGTGTAATGGTGATATTGATTCCCTCTTCCCATGTGTATAACCTTACATTTATCATTGTTAAACCTCATCTGCCACCTTTCAGCCCAAGTTTCCAACTTATCCAGATCCATCTGTAGCAGAATACTATCTTCTCTTGTATTAACTGCTTTACATAGTTTTGTATCATCTGCAAATATCGATATTTTACTGTGTAAACCTTCTACCAGATCATTAATGAATATGTTGAAGAGAACAGGTCCCAATACTGACCCCTGCGGTACCCCACTGGTCACAGCGACCCAGTTAGAGACTATACCATTTATAACCACCCTCTGCTTTCTATCACTAAGCCAGTTACTAACCCATTTACACACATTTTCCCCCAGACCAAGCATTCTCATTTTGTGTACCAACCTCTTGTGCGGCACAGTATCAAACGCTTTGGAAAAATCGAGATATACCACGTCCAATGACTCACCGTGGTCCAGTCTATAGCTTACCTCTTCATAAAAACTGATTAGATTGGTTTGACAGGAGCGATTTCTCATAAACCCATGCTGAAAGTGTGATATGTTTTCAGGTATCTCCTATACTAATAGAGCCACATGCTCACCGGTTTGCCACATGATGTAGGCCTATGGACTGAACAAGAAACCACCAAAAATTTTAACCAGTCATCGTTCTCACAAAACTGAGGACCAGTCATTCGAAATGACTTCTCCATGCATTTTATGCATTGGTAAAAGCACTATGATGAAAAGTGTGATATGTTTTCAGGTATCTCCTATACTAATAGAGCCACATGCTCACCGGTTTGCCACATGATGTAGGCCTATGGACTGAACAAGAAACCACCAAAAATTTTAACCAGTCATCGTTCTCACAACACTGAGGACCAGTCATTCGAAATGACTTCTCCATGCATTTTATGCATTGGTAAAAGCACTATGATGAAAAGTGTGATGTTTTCAGGTATCTCCTATACTAATAGAGCCACATGCTCACCGGTTTGCCACATGATGTAGGCCTATGGACTGAACAAGAAACCACCAAAAATTTTAACCAGTCATCGTTCTCACAACACTGAGGACCAGTCATTCGAAATGACTTCTCCATGCATTTTATGCATTGGTAAAAGCACTATGATGAAAAGTGTGATATGTTTTCAGGTATCTCCTATACTAATAGAGCCACATGCTCACCGGTTTGCCACATGTTGTAGGCCTATGGACTGAACAAGAAACCACCAAAAATTTTAACCAGTCATCGTTCTCACAACACTAAGGACCAGTCATTCGAAATGACTTCTCCATGCATTTTATGCATTGGTAAAAGCACTATGATGAAAAGTGTGATATGTTTTCAGGTATCTCCTATACTAATAGAGCCACATGCTCACCGGTTTGCCACATGATGTAGGCCTATGGACTGAACAAGAAACCATCAAAAATTTTAACCAGTCATCGTTCTCACAACACTGAGGACCAGTCATTCGAAATGACTTCTCCATGCATTTTATGCATTGGTAAAAGCACTATGATGAAAAGTGTGATATGTTTTCAGGTATCTCCTATACTAATAGAGCCACATGCTCACCGGTTTGCCACATGATGTAGGCTAATGGACTGAACAAGAAACCACCAAAAATTTTAACCAGTCATCGTTCTCACAACACTGAGGACCAGTCATTCGAAATGACTTCTCCATGCATTTTATGCATTGGTAAAAGCACTATGATGAAAAGTGTGATATGTTTTCAGGTATCTCCTATACTAATAGAGCCACATGCTCACCGGTTTGCCACATGATGTAGGCCTATGGACTGAACAAGAAACCACCAAAAATTTTAACCAGTCATCGTTCTCACAACACTGAGGACCAGTCATTCGAAATGACTTCTCCATGCATTTTATGCATTGGTAAAAGCACTATGATGAAAAGTGTGATATGTTTTCAGGTATCTCCTATACTAATAGAGCCACATGCTCACCGGTTTGCCACATGATGTAGGCTAATGGACTGAACAAGAAACCACCAAAAATTTTAACCAGTCATCGTTCTCACAACACTGAGGACCAGTCATTCGAAATGACTTCTCCATGCATTTTATGCATTGGTAAAAGCACTATGATGAAAAATGTGATATGTTTTCAGGTATCTCCTATACTAATAGAGCCACATGCTCACCGGTTTGCCACATGATGTAGGCTAATGGACTGAACAAGAAACCACCAAAAATTTTAACCAGTCATCGTTCTCACAACACTGAGGACCAGTCATTCGAAATGACTTCTCCATGCATTTTATGCATTGGTAAAAGCACTATGATGAAAAGTGTGATATGTTTTCAGGTATCTCCTATACTAATAGAGCCACATGCTCACCGGTTTGCCACATGATGTAGGCCTATGGACTGAACAAGAAACCACCAAAAATTTTAACCAGTCATCGTTCTCACAACACTGAGGACCAGTCATTCGAAATGACTTCTCCATGCATTTTATGCATTGGTAAAAGCACTATGATGAAAAGTGTGATATGTTTTCAGGTATCTCCTATACTAATAGAGCCACATGCTCACCGGTTTGCCACATGATGTAGGCCTATGGACTGAACAAGAAACCACCAAAAATTTTAACCAGTCATCGTTCTCACAACACTGAGGACCAGTCATTCGAAATGACTTCTCCATGCATTTTATGCATTGGTAAAAGCACTGATGAAAAGTGTGATATGTTTTCAGGTATCTCCTATACTAATAGAGCCACATGCTCACCGGTTTGCCACATGATGTAGGCTAATGGACTGAACAAGAAACCACCAAAAATTTTAACCAGTCATCGTTCTCACAACACTGAGGACCAGTCATTCGAAATGACTTCTCCATGCATTTTATGCATTGGTAAAAGCACTATGATGAAAAGTGTGATATGTTTTCAGGTATCTCCTATACTAATAGAGCCACATGCTCACCGGTTTGCCACATGATGTAGGCCTATGGACTGAACAAGAAACCACCAAAAATTTTAACCAGTCATCGTTCTCACAACACTGAGGACCAGTCATTCGAAATGACTTCTCCATGCATTTTATGCATTGGTAAAAGCACTATGATGAAAAGTGTGATATGTTTTCAGGTATCTCCTATACTAATAGAGCCACATGCTCACCGGTTTGCCACATGATGTAGGCCTATGGACTGAACAAGAAACCACCAAAAATTTTAACCAGTCATCGTTCTCACAACACTGAGGACCAGTCATTCGAAATGACTTCTCCATGCATTTTATGCATTGGTAAAAGCACTGATGAAAAGTGTGATATGTTTTCAGGTATCTCCTATACTAATAGAGCCACATGCTCACCGGTTTGCCACATGATGTAGGCCTATGGACTGAACAAGAAACCACCAAAAATTTTAACCAGTCATCGTTCTCACAACACTGAGGACCAGTCATTCGAAATGACTTCTCCATGCATTTTATGCATTGGTAATAGCACTATGATAAAAAGTGTGATATGTTTTCAGGTATCTCCTATACTAATAGAGCCACATGCTCACCGGTTTGCCACATGATGTAGGCCTATGGACTGAACAAGAAACCACCAAAAATTTTAACCAGTCATCGTTCTCACAACACTGAGGACCAGTCATTCGAAATGACTTCTCCATGCATTTTATGCATTGGTAAAAGCACTATGATGAAAAGTGTGATATGTTTTCAGGTATCTCTTATACTAATAGAGCCACATGCTCACCGGTTTGCCACATGATGTAGGCCTATGGACTGAACAAGAAACCACCAAAAATTTTAACCAGTCATCGTTCTCACAACACTGAGGACCAGTCATTCGAAATGACTTCTCCATGCATTTTATGCATTGGTAAAAGCACTATGATGAAAAGTGTGATATGTTTTCAGGTATCTCCTATACTAATAGAGCCACATGCTCACCGGTTTGCCACATGATGTAGGCCTATGGACTGAACAAGAAACCACCAAAAATTTTAACCAGTCATCGTTCTCACAACACTGAGGACCAGTCATTCGAAATGACTTCTCCATGCATTTTATGCATTGGTAAAAGCACTGATGAAAAGTGTGATATGTTTTCAGGTATCTCCTATACTAATAGAGCCACATGCTCACCGGTTTGCCACATGATGTAGGCCTATGGACTGAACAAGAAACCACCAAAAATTTTAACCAGTCATCGTTCTCACAACACTGAGGACCAGTCATTCGAAATGACTTCTCCATGCATTTTATGCATTGGTAATAGCACTATGATAAAAAGTGTGATATGTTTTCAGGTATCTCCTATACTAATAGAGCCACATGCTCACCGGTTTGCCACATGATGTAGGCCTATGGACTGAACAAGAAACCACCAAAAATTTTAACCAGTCATCGTTCTCACAACACTGAGGACCAGTCATTCGAAATGACTTCTCCATGCATTTTATGCATTGGTAAAAGCACTATGATGAAAAGTGTGATATGTTTTCAGGTATCTCCTATACTAATAGAGCCACATGCTCACCGGTTTGCCACATGATGTAGGCCTATGGACTGAACAAGAAACCACCAAAAATTTTAACCAGTCATCGTTCTCACAACACTGAGGACCAGTCATTCGAAATGACTTCTCCATGCATTTTATGCATTGGTAAAAGCACTATGATGAAAAGTGTGATATGTTTTCAGGTATCTCCTATACTAATAGAGCCACATGCTCACCGGTTTGCCACATGATGTAGGCCTATGGACTGAACAAGAAACCACCAAAAATTTTAACCAGTCATCGTTCTCACAACACTGAGGACCAGTCATTCGAAATGACTTCTCCATGCATTTTATGCATTGGTAAAAGCACTGATGAAAAGTGTGCAATGTTTTCAGGTATCTCCTATACTAATAGAGCCACATGCTCACCGGTTTGCCACATGATGTAGGCCTATGGACTGAACAAGAAACCACCAAAAATTTTAACCAGTCATCGTTCTCACAACACTGAGGACCAGTCATTCGAAATGACTTCTCCATGCATTTTATGCATTGGTAATAGCACTATGATGAAAAGTGTGATATGTTTTCAGGTATCTCCTATACTAATAGAGCCACATGCTCACCGGTTTGCCACATGATGTAGGCCTATGGACTGAACAAGAAACCACCAAAAATTTTAACCAGTCATCGTTCTCACAACACTGAGGACCAATCATTCGAAATGACTTCTCCATGCATTTTATGCATTGGTAAAAGCACTATGATGAAAAGTGTGATATGTTTTCAGGTATCTCCTATACTAATAGAGCCACATGCTCACCGGTTTGCCACATGATGTAGGCCTATGGACTGAACAAGAAACCACCAAAAATTTTAACCAGTCATCGTTCTCACAACACTGAGGACCAGTCATTCGAAATGACTTCTCCATGCATTTTATGCATTGGTAAAAGCACTATGATGAAAAGTGTGATGTTTTCAGGTATCTCCTATACTAATAGAGCCACATGCTCACCGGTTTGCCACATGATGTAGGCCTATGGACTGAACAAGAAACCACCAAAAATTTTAACCAGTCATCGTTCTCACAACACTGAGGACCAGTCATTCGAAATGACTTCTCCATGCATTTTATGCATTGGTAAAAGCACTATGATGAAAAGTGTGATATGTTTTCAGGTATCTCCTATACTAATAGAGCCACATGCTCACCGGTTTGCCACATGTTGTAGGCCTATGGACTGAACAAGAAACCACCAAAAATTTTAACCAGTCATCGTTCTCACAACACTAAGGACCAGTCATTCGAAATGACTTCTCCATGCATTTTATGCATTGGTAAAAGCACTATGATGAAAAGTGTGATATGTTTTCAGGTATCTCCTATACTAATAGAGCCACATGCTCACCGGTTTGCCACATGATGTAGGCCTATGGACTGAACAAGAAACCATCAAAAATTTTAACCAGTCATCGTTCTCACAACACTGAGGACCAGTCATTCGAAATGACTTCTCCATGCATTTTATGCATTGGTAAAAGCACTATGATGAAAAGTGTGATATGTTTTCAGGTATCTCCTATACCAATAGAGCCACATGCTCACCGGTTTGCCACATGATGTAGGCTAATGGACTGAACAAGAAACCACCAAAAATTTTAACCAGTCATCGTTCTCACAACACTGAGGAACCAGTCATTCGAAATGACTTCTCCATGCATTTTATGCATTGGTAAAAGCACTATGATGAAAAGTGTGATATGTTTTCAGGTATCTCCTATACTAATAGAGCCACATGCTCACCGGTTTGCCACATGATGTAGGCCTATGGACTGAACAAGAAACCACCAAAAATTTTAACCAGTCATCGTTCTCACAACACTGAGGACCAGTCATTCGAAATGACTTCTCCATGCATTTTATGCATTGGTAAAAGCACTATGATGAAAAGTGTGATATGTTTTCAGGTATCTCCTATACTAATAGAGCCACATGCTCACCGGTTTGCCACATGATGTAGGCTAATGGACTGAACAAGAAACCACCAAAAATTTTAACCAGTCATCGTTCTCACAACACTGAGGACCAGTCATTCGAAATGACTTCTCCATGCATTTTATGCATTGGTAAAAGCACTATGATGAAAAGTGTGATATGTTTTCAGGTATCTCCTATACTAATAGAGCCACATGCTCACCGGTTTGCCACATGATGTAGGCTAATGGACTGAACAAGAAACCACCAAAAATTTTAACCAGTCATCGTTCTCACAACACTGAGGACCAGTCATTCGAAATGACTTCTCCATGCATTTTATGCATTGGTAAAAGCACTATGATGAAAAGTGTGATATGTTTTCAGGTATCTCCTATACTAATAGAGCCACATGCTCACCGGTTTGCCACATGATGTAGGCCTATGGACTGAACAAGAAACCACCAAAATTTTAACCAGTCATCGTTCTCACAACACTGAGGACCAGTCATTCGAAATGACTTCTCCATGCATTTTATGCATTGGTAAAAGCACTATGATGAAAAGTGTGATATGTTTTCAGGTATCTCCTATACTAATAGAGCCACATGCTCACCGGTTTGCCACATGATGTAGGCCTATGGACTGAACAAGAAACCACCAAAAATTTTAACCAGTCATCGTTCTCACAACACTGAGGACCAGTCATTCGAAATGACTTCTCCATGCATTTTATGCATTGGTAAAAGCACTGATGAAAAGTGTGATATGTTTTCAGGTATCTCCTATACTAATAGAGCCACATGCTCACCGGTTTGCCACATGATGTAGGCCTATGGACTGAACAAGAAACCACCAAAAATTTTAACCAGTCATCGTTCTCACAACACTGAGGACCAGTCATTCGAAATGACTTCTCCATGCATTTTATGCATTGGTAAAAGCACTATGATGAAAAGTGTGATATGTTTTCAGGTATCTCCTATACTAATAGAGCCACATGCTCACCGGTTTGCCACATGATGTAGGCCTATGGACTGAACAAGAAACCACCAAAAATTTTAACCAGTCATCGTTCTCACAACACTGAGGACCAGTCATTCGAAATGACTTCTCCATGCATTTTATGCATTGGTAAAAGCACTATGATGAAAAGTGTGATATGTTTTCAGGTATCTCCAATACTAATAGAGCCACATGCTCACCGGTTTGCCACATGATGTAGGCCTATGGACTGAACAAGAAACCACCAAAAATTTTAACCAGTCATCGTTCTCACAACACTGAGGACCAGTCATTCGAAATGACTTCTCCAGTCATTTTATGCATTGGTAAAAGCACTATGATGAAAAGTGTGATATGTTTTCAGGTATCTCCTATACTAATAGAGCCACATGCTCACCGGTTTGCCACATGATGTAGGCCTATGGACTGAACAAGAAACCACCAAAAATTTTAACCAGTCATCGTTCTCACAACACTGAGGACCAGTCATTCGACATGACTTCTCCATGCATTTTATGCATTGGTAAAAGCACTATGATGAAAAGTGTGATATGTTTTCAGGTATCTCCTATACTAATAGAGCCACATGCTCACCGGTTTGCCACATGATGTAGGCCTATGGACTGAACAAGAAACAACCAAAAATTTTAACCAGTCATCGTTCTCAAAACACTGAGGACCAGTCATTCGAAATGACTTCTCCATGCATTTTATGCATTGGTAAAAGCACTATGATGAAAAGTGTGATATGTTTTCAGGTATCTCCTATACTAATAGAGCCACATGCTCACCGGTTTGCCACATGATGTAGGCCTATGGACTGAACAAGAAACCACCAAAAATTTTAACCAGTCATCGTTCTCACAACACTGAGGACCAGTCATTCGAAATGACTTCTCCATGCATTTTATGCATTGGTAAAAGCACTATGATGAAAAGTGTGATATGTTTTCAGGTATCTCCTATACTAATAGAGCCACATGCTCACCGGTTTGCCACATGATGTAGGCCTATGGACTGAACAAGAAACCACCAAAAATTTTAACCAGTCATTGTTCTCACAACACTGAGGACCAGTCATTCGAAATGACTTCTCCATGCATTTTATGCATTGGTAAAAGCACTATGATGAAAAGTGTGATATGTTTTCAGGTATCTCCTATACTAATAGAGCCATATGCTCACCGGTTTGCCACATGATGTAGGCCTATGGACTGAACAAGAAACCACCAAAAATTTTAACCAGTCATCGTTCTCACAACACTGAGGACCAGTCATTCGAAATGACTTCTCCATGCATTTTATGCATTGGTAAAAGCACTATGATGAAAAGTGTGATATGTTTTCAGGTATCTCCTATACTAATAGAGCCACATGCTCACCGGTTTGCCACATGATGTAGGCCTATGGACTGAACAAGAAACCACCAAAAATTTTAACCAGTCATCGTTCTCACAACACTGAGGACCAGTCATTCGAAATGACTTCTCCATGCATTTTATGCATTGGTAAAAGCACTATGATGAAAAGTGTGATATGTTTTCAGGTATCTCCTATACTAATAGAGCCACATGCTCACCGGTTTGCCACATGATGTAGGCCTATGGACTGAACAAGAAACCACCAAAAATTTTAACCAGTCATCGTTCTCACAACACTGAGGACCAGTCATTCGAAATGACTTCTCCATGCATTTTATGCATTGGTAAAAGCACTATGATGAAAAGTGTGATATGTTTTCAGGTATCTCCTATACTAATAGAGCCACATGCTCACCGGTTTGCCACATGATGTAGGCCTATGGACTGAACAAGAAACCACCAAAAATTTTAACCAGTCATCGTTCTCACAACACTGAGGACCAGTCATTCGAAATGACTTCTCCATGCATTTTATGCATTGGTAAAAGCACTATGATGAAAAGTGTGATATGTTTTCAGGTATCTCCTATACTAATAGAGCCACATGCTCACCGGTTTGCCACATGATGTAGGCCTATGGACTGAACAAGAAACCACCAAAAATTCTAACCAGTCATCGTTCTCACAACACTGAGGACCAGTCATTCGAAATGACTTCTCCATGCATTTTATGCATTGGTAAAAGCACTATGATGAAAAGTGTGATATGTTTTCAGGTATCTCCTATACTAATAGAGCCACATGCTCACCGGTTTGCCACATGATGTAGGCCTATGGACTGAACAAGAAACCACCAAAAATTTTAACCAGTCATCGTTCTCACAACACTGAGGACCAGTCATTCGAAATGACTTCTCCATGCATTTTATGCATTGGTAAAAGCACTATGATGAAAAGTGTGATGTTTTCAGGTATCTCCTATACTAATAGAGCCACATGCTCACCGGTTTGCCACATGATGTAGGCCTATGGACTGAACAAGAAACCACCAAAAATTTTAACCAGTCATCGTTCTCACAACACTGAGGACCAGTCATTCGAAATGACTTCTCCATGCATTTTATGCATTGGTAAAAGCACTGATGAAAAGTGTGATATGTTTTCAGGTATCTCCTATACTAATAGAGCCACATGCTCACCGGTTTGCCACATGATGTAGGCCTATGGACTGAACAAGAAACCACCAAAAATTTTAACCAGTCATCGTTCTCACAACACTGAGGACCAGTCATTCGAAATGACTTCTCCATGCATTTTATGCATTGGTAAAAGCACTATGATGAAAAGTGTGATATGTTTTCAGGTATCTCCTATACTAATAGAGCCACATGCTCACCGGTTTGCCACATGATGTAGGCCTATGGACTGAACAAGAAACCACCAAAAATTTTAACCAGTCATCGTTCTCACAACACTGAGGACCAGTCATTCGAAATGACTTCTCCATGCATTTTATGCATTGGTAAAAGCACTATGATGAAAAGTGTGATATGTTTTCAGGTATCTCCTATACTAATAGAGCCACATGCTCACCGGTTTGCCACATGATGTAGGCCTATGGACTGAACAAGAAACCACCAAAAATTTTAACCAGTCATCGTTCTCACAACACTGAGGACCAGTCATTCGAAATGACTTCTCCATGCATTTTATGCATTGGTAAAAGCACTATGATGAAAAGTGTGATATGTTTTCAGGTATCTCCTATACTAATAGAGCCACATGCTCACCGGTTTGCCACATGATGTAGGCCTATGGACTGAACAAGAAACCACCAAAAATTTTAACCAGTCATCGTTCTCACAACACTGAGGACCAGTCATTCGAAATGACTTCTCCAGTCATTTTATGCATTGGTAAAAGCACTATGATGAAAAGTGTGATATGTTTTCAGGTATCTCCTATACTAATAGAGCCACATGCTCACCGGTTTGCCACATGATGTAGGCCTATGGACTGAACAAGAAACCACCAAAAATTTTAACCAGTCATCGTTCTCACAACACTGAGGACCAGTCATTCGACATGACTTCTCCATGCATTTTATGCATTGGTAAAAGCACTATGATGAAAAGTGTGATATGTTTTCAGGTATCTCCTATACTAATAGAGCCACATGCTCACCGGTTTGCCACATGATGTAGGCCTATGGACTGAACAAGAAACAACCAAAAATTTTAACCAGTCATCGTTCTCAAAACACTGAGGACCAGTCATTCGAAATGACTTCTCCATGCATTTTATGCATTGGTAAAAGCACTATGATGAAAAGTGTGATATGTTTTCAGGTATCTCCTATACTAATAGAGCCACATGCTCACCGGTTTGCCACATGATGTAGGCCTATGGACTGAACAAGAAACCACCAAAAATTTTAACCAGTCATCGTTCTCACAACACTGAGGACCAGTCATTCGAAATGACTTCTCCATGCATTTTATGCATTGGTAAAAGCACTATGATGAAAAGTGTGATATGTTTTCAGGTATCTCCTATACTAATAGAGCCACATGCTCACCGGTTTGCCACATGATGTAGGCCTATGGACTGAACAAGAAACCACCAAAAATTTTAACCAGTCATTGTTCTCACAACACTGAGGACCAGTCATTCGAAATGACTTCTCCATGCATTTTATGCATTGGTAAAAGCACTATGATGAAAAGTGTGATATGTTTTCAGGTATCTCCTATACTAATAGAGCCATATGCTCACCGGTTTGCCACATGATGTAGGCCTATGGACTGAACAAGAAACCACCAAAAATTTTAACCAGTCATCGTTCTCACAACACTGAGGACCAGTCATTCGAAATGACTTCTCCATGCATTTTATGCATTGGTAAAAGCACTATGATGAAAAGTGTGATATGTTTTCAGGTATCTCCTATACTAATAGAGCCACATGCTCACCGGTTTGCCACATGATGTAGGCCTATGGACTGAACAAGAAACCACCAAAAATTTTAACCAGTCATCGTTCTCACAACACTGAGGACCAGTCATTCGAAATGACTTCTCCATGCATTTTATGCATTGGTAAAAGCACTATGATGAAAAGTGTGATATGTTTTCAGGTATCTCCTATACTAATAGAGCCACATGCTCACCGGTTTGCCACATGATGTAGGCCTATGGACTGAACAAGAAACCACCAAAAATTTTAACCAGTCATCGTTCTCACAACACTGAGGACCAGTCATTCGAAATGACTTCTCCATGCATTTTATGCATTGGTAAAAGCACTATGATGAAAAGTGTGATATGTTTTCAGGTATCTCCTATACTAATAGAGCCACATGCTCACCGGTTTGCCACATGATGTAGGCCTATGGACTGAACAAGAAACCACCAAAAATTTTAACCAGTCATCGTTCTCACAACACTGAGGACCAGTCATTCGAAATGACTTCTCCATGCATTTTATGCATTGGTAAAAGCACTATGATGAAAAGTGTGATATGTTTTCAGGTATCTCCTATACTAATAGAGCCACATGCTCACCGGTTTGCCACATGATGTAGGCCTATGGACTGAACAAGAAACCACCAAAAATTCTAACCAGTCATCGTTCTCACAACACTGAGGACCAGTCATTCGAAATGACTTCTCCATGCATTTTATGCATTGGTAAAAGCACTATGATGAAAAGTGTGATATGTTTTCAGGTATCTCCTATACTAATAGAGCCACATGCTCACCGGTTTGCCACATGATGTAGGCCTATGGACTGAACAAGAAACCACCAAAAATTTTAACCAGTCATCGTTCTCACAACACTGAGGACCAGTCATTCGAAATGACTTCTCCATGCATTTTATGCATTGGTAAAAGCACTATGATGAAAAGTGTGATGTTTTCAGGTATCTCCTATACTAATAGAGCCACATGCTCACCGGTTTGCCACATGATGTAGGCCTATGGACTGAACAAGAAACCACCAAAAATTTTAACCAGTCATCGTTCTCACAACACTGAGGACCAGTCATTCGAAATGACTTCTCCATGCATTTTATGCATTGGTAAAAGCACTATGATGAAAAGTGTGATATGTTTTCAGGTATCTCCTATACTAATAGAGCCACATGCTCACCGGTTTGCCACATGATGTAGGCCTATGGACTGAACAAGAAACCACCAAAAATTTTAACCAGCCATCGTTCTCACAACACTGAGGACCAGTCATTCGAAATGACTTCTCCATGCATTTTATGCATTGGTAAAAGCACTATGATGAAAAGTGTGATATGTTTTCAGGTATCTCCTATACTAATAGAGCCACATGCTCACCGGTTTGCCACATGATGTAGGCCTATGGACTGAACAAGAAACCACCAAAAATTTTAACCAGTCATCGTTCTCACAACACTGAGGACCAGTCATTCGAAATGACTTCTCCATGCATTTTATGCATTGGTAAAAGCACTATGATGAAAAGTGTGATATGTTTTCAGGTATTTCCTATACTAATAGAGCCACATGCTCACCGGTTTGCCACATGATGTAGGCCTATGGACTGAACAAGAAACAACCAAAAATTTTAACCAGTCATCGTTCTCACAACACTGAGGACCAGTCATTCGAAATGACTTCTCCATGCATTTTATGCATTGGTAAAAGCACTATGATGAAAAGTGTGATATGTTTTCAGGTATCTCCTATACTAATAGAGCCACATGCTCACCGGTTTGCCACATGATGTAGGCCTATGGACTGAAAAAGAAACAACCAAAAATTTTAACCAGTCATCGTTCTCAAAACACTGAGGACCAGTCATTCGAAATGACTTCTCCATGCATTTTATGCATTGGTAAAAGCACTATGATGAAAAGTGTGATATGTTTTCAGGTATCTCCTATACTAATAGAGCCACATGCTCACCGGTTTGCCACACGATGTAGGCCTATGGACTGAACAAGAAACCACCAAAAATTTTAACCAGTCATCGTTCTCACAACACTGAGGACCAGTCATTCGAAATGACTTCTCCATGCATTTTATGCATTGGTAAAAGCACTATGATGAAAAGTGTGATATGTTTTCAGGTATCTCCTATACTAATAGAGCCACATGCTCACCGGTTTGCCACATGATGTAGGCCTATGGACTGAACAAGAAACAACCAAAAATTTTAACCAGTCATCGTTCTCAAAACACTGAGGACCAGTCATTCGAAATGACTTCTCCATGCATTTTATGCATTGGTAAAAGCACTATGATGAAAAGTGTGATATGTTTTCAGGTATCTCCTATACTAATAGAGCCACATGCTCACCGGTTTGCCACATGATGTAGGCCTATGGACTGAACAAGAAACCACCAAAAATTTTAACCAGTCATCGTTCTCACAACACTGAGGACCAGTCATTCGAAATGACTTCTCCATGCATTTTATGCATTGGTAAAAGCACTATGATGAAAAGTGTGATATGTTTTCAGGTATCTCCTATACTAATAGAGCCACATGCTCACCGGTTTGCCACATGATGTAGGCCTATGGACTGAACAAGAAACCACCAAAAATCATTTAACCAGTCATCGTTCTCACAACACTGAGGACCAGTCATTCGAAATGACTTCTCCATGCATTTTATGCATTGGTAAAAGCACTATGATGAAAAGTGTGATATGTTTTCAGGTATCTCCTATACTAATAGAGCCACATGCTCACCGGTTTGCCACATGATGTAGGCCTATGGACTGAACAAGAAACCACCAAAAATTTTAACCAGTCATCGTTCTCACAACACTGAGGACCAGTCATTCGAAATGACTTCTCCATGCATTTTATGCATTGGTAAAAGCACTATGATGAAAAGTGTGATATGTTTTCAGGTATCTCCTATACTAATAGAGCCACATGCTCACCGGTTTGCCACATGATGTAGGCCTATGGACTGAACAAGAAACCACCAAAAATTTTAACCAGTCATTGTTCTCACAACACTGAGGACCAGTCATTCGAAATGACTTCTCCATGCATTTTATGCATTGGTAAAAGCACTATGATGAAAAGTGTGATATGTTTTCAGGTATCTCCTATACTAATAGAGCCACATGCTCACCGGTTTGCCACATGATGTAGGCCTATGGACTGAACAAGAAACCACCAAAAATTTTAACCAGTCATCGTTCTCACAACACTGAGGACCAGTCATTCGAAATGACTTCTCCAGGCATTTTATGCATTGGTAAAAGCACTATGATGAAAAGTGTGATATGTTTTCAGGTATCTCCTATACTAATAGAGCCACATGCTCAACAGTTTGCCACATGATGTAGGCCTATGGACTGAACAAGAAACCACCAAAAATTTTAACCAGTCATCGTTCTCACAACACTGAGGACCAGTCATTCGAAATGACTTCTCCATGCATTTTATGCATTGGTAAAAGCACTATGATGAAAAGTGTGATATGTTTTCAGGTATCTCCTATACTAATAGAGCCACATGCTCACCGGTTTGCCACATGATGTAGGCCTATGGACTGAACAAGAAACCACCAAAAATTTTAACCAGTCATCGTTCTCACAACACTGAGGACCAGTCATTCGAAATGACTTCTCCATGCATTTTATGCATTGGTAAAAGCACTATGATGAAAAGTGTGATATGTTTTCAGGTATCTCCTATACTAATAGAGCCACATGCTCACCGGTTTGCCACATGATGTAGGCCTGTGGACTGAACAAGAAACCACCAAAAATTTTAACCAGTCATTGTTCTCACAACACTGAGGACCAGTCATTCGAAATGACTTCTCCATGCATTTTATGCATTGGTAAAAGCACTATGATGAAAAGTGTGATATGTTTTCAGGTATCTCCTATACTAATAGAGCCACATGCTCACCGGTTTGCCACATGATGTAGGCCTATGGACTGAACAAGAAACAACCAAAAATTTTAACCAGTCATCGTTCTCACAACACTGAGGACCAGTCATTCGAAATGACTTCTCCATGCATTTTATGCATTGGTAAAAGCACTATGATGAAAAGTGTGATATGTTTTCAGGTATCTCCTATACTAATAGAGCCACATGCTCACCGGTTTGCCACATGATGTAGGCCTATGGACTGAACAAGAAACCACCAAAAATTTTAACCAGTCATCGTTCTCACAACACTGAGGACCAGTCATTCGAAATGACTTCTCCATGCATTTTATGCATTGGTAAAAGCACTATGATGAAAAGTGTGATATGTTTTCAGGTATCTCCTATACTAATAGAGCCACATGCTCACCGGTTTGCCACATGATGTAGGCCTATGGACTGAAAAAGAAACAACCAAAAATTTTAACCAGTCATCGTTCTCAAAACACTGAGGACCAGTCATTCGAAATGACTTCTCCATGCATTTTATGCATTGGTAAAAGCACTATGATGAAAAGTGTGATATGTTTTCAGGTATCTCCTATACTAATAGAGCCACATGCTCACCGGTTTGCCACACGATGTAGGCCTATGGACTGAACAAGAAACCACCAAAAATTTTAACCAGTCATCGTTCTCACAACACTGAGGACCAGTCATTCGAAATGACTTCTCCATGCATTTTATGCATTGGTAAAAGCACTATGATGAAAAGTGTGATATGTTTTCAGGTATCTCCTATACTAATAGAGCCACATGCTCACCGGTTTGCCACATGATGTAGGCCTATGGACTGAACAAGAAACAACCAAAAATTTTAACCAGTCATCGTTCTCAAAACACTGAGGACCAGTCATTCGAAATGACTTCTCCATGCATTTTATGCATTGGTAAAAGCACTATGATGAAAAGTGTGATATGTTTTCAGGTATCTCCTATACTAATAGAGCCACATGCTCACCGGTTTGCCACATGATGTAGGCCTATGGACTGAACAAGAAACCACCAAAAATTTTAACCAGTCATCGTTCTCACAACACTGAGGACCAGTCATTCGAAATGACTTCTCCATGCATTTTATGCATTGGTAAAAGCACTATGATGAAAAGTGTGATATGTTTTCAGGTATCTCCTATACTAATAGAGCCACATGCTCACCGGTTTGCCACATGATGTAGGCCTATGGACTGAACAAGAAACCACCAAAAATCATTTAACCAGTCATCGTTCTCACAACACTGAGGACCAGTCATTCGAAATGACTTCTCCATGCATTTTATGCATTGGTAAAAGCACTATGATGAAAAGTGTGATATGTTTTCAGGTATCTCCTATACTAATAGAGCCACATGCTCACCGGTTTGCCACATGATGTAGGCCTATGGACTGAACAAGAAACCACCAAAAATTTTAACCAGTCATCGTTCTCACAACACTGAGGACCAGTCATTCGAAATGACTTCTCCATGCATTTTATGCATTGGTAAAAGCACTATGATGAAAAGTGTGATATGTTTTCAGGTATCTCCTATACTAATAGAGCCACATGCTCACCGGTTTGCCACATGATGTAGGCCTATGGACTGAACAAGAAACCACCAAAAATTTTAACCAGTCATTGTTCTCACAACACTGAGGACCAGTCATTCGAAATGACTTCTCCATGCATTTTATGCATTGGTAAAAGCACTATGATGAAAAGTGTGATATGTTTTCAGGTATCTCCTATACTAATAGAGCCACATGCTCACCGGTTTGCCACATGATGTAGGCCTATGGACTGAACAAGAAACCACCAAAAATTTTAACCAGTCATCGTTCTCACAACACTGAGGACCAGTCATTCGAAATGACTT